>NC_135992.1:3741434-3873662 GCF_053455715.1 Rhinoraja longicauda
TGCTGGAGTAACTCAGCAGGTCAGGCAGCATCTCAGGAGAGAAGGAATGGGTGACGTTTCGGGTCGAGACCCTTCTTTAGACTGATCCCTTCAGTCTAAAGAAGGGTCTCGACTTGAAACGTCACCCATTCCTTCTCGGACCAGTCTGACTGTCTCTGACTACGTTTTATCTCTGTGCGTTGTTGTTACCTTTTCCCAACTAACAATGATCTATTCTACATGTTCCTTGATCTCCATTCCCTTTGTCCTGTTTCACACCTCACACCTCCTCATCTTATGTATACCTCTCTCCCTTCTCTCCAGTCTGAAGAAGGGTCTCGACCCGAAACGCCACCCATTCCTTCTCTCCAGAGATGCTGCCTGACCCGCTGAGTAACTCCAGAATTTTGTGTCCCTCTGAGGAATTTCTTTTGTCAGGGTGGTGAATCTGTGGAATTCATTGCCACAGACGACGGTGGAGGCCAAGTCTTTTGTTATTTTAAGGCCCAGATTGACAGATACTTGATTGGTAAGGGCGTCAAAGGTTATGGGGAGAAGGCAGGAGACTGGGGTTGAGAGGGAGAGATAGATCAGCCATGATCAATGGCAGACCAGACTCGATGTGCCGAATGGCCTAATTCTGCTCCTATGACCGTTGAATTTGTTTGAGTTTAGATTATTATCACGTGTACCGAGGTACAGTGAAAAGCTTTTGTTGCGCGCTAACCAGTCAGCGGAAAGACAATACGTGATTACAATCGAGCCGTCCACAGTGTACAGATACATGATAAAGGGAATAATGTGAATAACATTAATGCAAGATAAAGCTGAGTAAAGTCCAATCAGAGATAGTCCGAGGGTCTCCAAAGAGGTAGATAGTAGTTCACCACTGCTCTCTGGTTGTGGTGGGAAGGTTCAGTTGCCTGATAACAGCCGGGAAGAAACTGTCCCTGAATCTGGAGGTGTGCGTTTTTACACTTCTGTACCTCTTGCCTGATGGGAGAGGGGAGAAGAGGGAATGGCCGGGGTGAGACTGGTCCTTGATGATGCTGCTGGCCTTGCCGAGGCAGCGTGAGGTGTAGATGGAGTCAATGGAAGGGAAGTTGGTTTGTGTGATGGTCTGGGCTGCGTCCACAGTCCTCTGTAATTTCTTGTGGTCTTGGATGGAGCCGTTCCCAAACCAGGCTGCAAACCACCCCAAGAAAATGCTTTAAAGGCACATCTGTAGAAGTTGGTGAGAGGTGTTGGGTTGTGAACCAAACCTAGGCAGGGTAGAATGGAAGGTGCTGGAGCTGCCGTGGATGGGGTGTGAGGAGCGCTCCCCCTCCCCAGCGCCTGCCGTTTATCCTCCTGACCCAGGCGGTCACGGTGGCGCAGCGGTAGAGTTGCTGCCTTGCAGCGAATGCAGCGCCGGAGACCCGGGTTCCATCCCGACTACGGGCGCTGTCTGTACGGAGTTTGTACGTTCTCCCCGTGACCTGCGTGGGTTTTCTCCGAGACCTTCGGTTTCCTCCCACCCTCCAAAGACGGTGCAGGTTTGTAGGTTAATTCGTTTGGTAAATGTAAAAAAAATTGTCCCTAGTGTGTGTAGGATAGTGTTAGTGTGCGGGGATCGCTGGGCGGCGCGGACCCGGCGGGCCGAAGGGCCTGTTTCCGCGCTGTATCTCCAAACTCAAAAAGACCCAATGAGACGGGTGGGCGTGTGGA
Source organism: Rhinoraja longicauda (assembly GCF_053455715.1). NCBI lineage: Eukaryota > Metazoa > Chordata > Chondrichthyes > Rajiformes > Arhynchobatidae > Rhinoraja > Rhinoraja longicauda. The sequence continues at coordinate 3,743,121 of NC_135992.1, forward strand.
AGCTGTGTCCCAGATAGAACAATGACATTCTCACTTGCAGCAGCACAACAGAATGTGTGAGCAGAGTGCACTGTGAACAATACAATAAACGAGAGGAAAATAAAGTTCGTGTATGGTGTGATCTTGCAGGGCAGCACGTAGAAGAACGTTTTTCTCTGTACCTCGGTACACCTGACCATAATAACTCAACACGGACACGTGTTCCAAGACAGGCAAGTGCACGCATCACCCAACTGCCTTGCATTCAGGGACAGATTGATGGACAGGAAGGGTTTAGTGCGATATGGGCCAAATGCAGGCTGGCCCAGAATGCCAAATTTGTTAGCATGGACAAGAGGGGCCGAAGGGCCTGCTTGTGTGCCGTATACATTGCTATGACTATGGCATATAGCGAGACCCTCTCCAATACTCCCTACCTCACAAAACACAGACGCTAAAACAGACCTCGGGGGTTGTGAGCAATCATTCCGACGCGAGGTCAACAGCCTCGACCGCGGGTGAACAAAGAGGAAGATGTTTGAACTTTATTACCTTCCATCGCAGTGAGGAATGTGGAACCCACTGTGGTGGATGTTTATGTTACATTTTATTTTATGTGGCCGTGCCTTTTGAGGGACTTCATTTGCCGTACAGTCACACCAATAAAAAGCAACAGGACACACAAAATACATTTTGACATGAACATCCCCCACAGCGACTCCTCCACATTCCTCACTGTGATGGAAGGTGAAAAACAGTTCAATCTCTCCCTTCTTTGTCTCGAGGCCTCGAGCCTTCCGTTGACGGGACGACCTTGACGCCCGTAGCCGGCGGTCACGCCCTCCATGTCAGGGCGATCAAGCTCCCGCATCGGGGGGGGGAGGTCTCAGCTCCCCCGAGCCGGCCGATCGGACCCCGAGTCGGGACTGGTCAAACCTTCTGCGACTTTGGAGCTTCCCGACTGCGAGCTCCTCGAAGTTGAAATCGGCAGGCCGCGGTTGGAGCGTCCATCCCAGGCAAGGGATCGCAGGCTCCGATGGTAAGTCCACGGCCCTGCAGTGGGGCTCAAAGTCAGTCCCGAGCAAGGCCGCCAGCTCCACGATGTTAGGCCGCAGACCTTATGACCATATGTATCTCAGTGCTTATGTATGGTGGTACTTGTGCTGAACTGTCTACACAAATGAATCTCACTGTACCCGGGGAGGTGACAATTAAAGTACCATTGAACCATTGAGATACCATGGAGGCTGTGGAGGTCTTTTCCCTGGAATTACGGGAAACTGGGTGAGTATCTTCTCCCTGAGCCTGGAGACTCCGCTCCATATGAAATCTGAGGGGGTTTGGGGGGGGGGGGGGGAGATCATTGCCTGGAAGTTAGATTTGGGGAGTGTTAAATCACGGCTGTGTTGTTGTTGAATTGGCACAAGGCTCCAACCTAGGCCCCATTCTCTTCTCTCTGTACACGCTCCCCCTCGGCCAAATCATTCAAAGGCACGGCATTTCTTTCCACTGCTATGCGGATGACACACAGCTTTATCTCCCCCTGAAACCCAACAACTAGTCAAATTTAATCAGCCTCATGCACTGCCTTGAGGACATAAAATGTTGGATGGCACAGAACTTCCTTCAACTAAACGAGAGCAAGTCTGAGGACATCCTATTCTGCCCCCCGACTCCATCAAAACGATAACAGGCAGCCTTGGAAGCCTATCCTCCCTTGTCAAACCGCATGTCAAAAACCTGGGCGTGATATTTGACTCTGCATTAAAGTTTGACAAGCAAGTCAACGCTGTGGTAAAAGCCAGCTTCGTCCAGCTTCGTACCATAGCTAAAATCAAACCATTCCTCCAATTTGACGGCATTGAAAAAATCATCCACGCATTCATTTCCTCCCGCCTAGACTACTGCAACTCCCTATACACTGGGATCAGCCAATCATCCCAGTCCCGCCTGCAATTGGTCCAAAATGCCGCAGCGAGACTCCTGACGGGTACCCGTAAAAGGGACCACATCACCCCGATTCTGGCCTCTCTCCACTGGCTCCCAGTACAGAACAGAATCAACGTCAAGCTCCTCCTATTCACATACAAAGCCCTAAACGGGCTCCGCCCCCCCCCCCCATATCAAAAATCTTCTAACCCCCCTCTCTATTTCCAGGTCCCTCAGGTCGGCCGACTTGGGGCTACTGACTATCCCGCGGTCCAGGCTTAAGCTCAGGGGTGACCGCGCTTTTGCGGTTGCAGCTCCTAGACTGTGGAACAGCATCCCTCTCCCCATCAGAACTGCACCCTCCATCCACTCCTTTAAGTCCAGGCTCAAAACATATTTCTACTCCCTAGCGTTTGAGGCCCTCTGAGGGGGCGCTGTGAACTGTTTATGTATGTGCTGTTATGTTTGTGTGCCATTGTATGTTCGTTTCTTAGTACCTGAACTGATGTGCAGCACTTTGGTCAACGTGGGTTGTTTTTAAATGTGCGATACAAATAAAATGGACTTGACTTGACTTGAATTGATCTAAAAGGCGTTTGGAGTGGTGTCGGGGTGATTTACACACCGATGTACTCAGGCAGCACCTGCCCCATTCCTGGCCTCCAGCTTCACAATGGTATCAGTTTCCCAGTTGTAATCAGGCAACTGAACCATCCCATCAACAACTGGAGAGTTACTATCAACCTCGTGGGAGACCCTCGGGCTAAAAGAAATCGTGGAGAATTGTGGACGCAGCCCAGACCATCGCAGAAACCAACCCCCCCCTCCCCCCCCCACCCCTACCATTGACTCCATCTACACCTCACGCTGCCTCGGCAAGGCCAGCGGAAGGACCAGCCTCACTCCCTATTGTAATCATGTATAGACTGGATAGCACGCAACAACTGTACCTCAGTACTTGTGACAATAAACTAACTAAACACACCCCCCTGACATGCTCCGGAGCTACCTGTAGGGACTCGTGTCTCCCCTCCCCTCTCCCTTCCCCCTCCCCCTCACTCCCATCTCTCTCCCTCTCTCCCCTCCCATGAGGTCATAAGGTCATAAATGATAGGAGTAGAATTCGGCCATTCGGCCCATCAAGTCCACTCCGCCATTCAATCATGACTGATCTATCTCTCCCTCCCAACCCCATTCTCCTGCCTTCTCCCCATAACCCCTGACACCCGTACTAATCAAGAATCTATCTATCTCTGCCTTAAGAATATCCACCGACGGCCTCCATAGCTTTCTGTGACAAAGAATTCCACAGATTCACCACCATCTGACTAAAGAAATTTCTCCTCATCTCCTTCCTAAAAGAAAGTCCTTTAATTCTGAGGCTGTGCCCTCTAGTCCTAGACTCTCCCAGTAGTGGAAACATCCTCTCCACATCCACTCTATCCAAGCCTTTCACTACTCTGCATGTTTCAATGAGGTCCCCTCTCTCTCTCCCTCTCCCCTCTCCTCTCCCCTCTGTCTCTCTCCCTCTCCTCTCTCCTCTCTCATCTCCTCTGTCTCTCTCCCTCTCTCTCTCTCTGGCAGCACACAAAATGGCTGCTGCAGTGGACAGAGAGGCTGCAAATTCGATTGATTTTGAAAGACACAGCAGGGAAATAGACCCTTCGGCCCGCCCAGTCCATGCCGCCCACAGACCATCCGTACACTAGTTGTATGCTATCCCACTTTCCAATCCACCTGCAACAATTTACAGAGGGTGAATTAACCTACAAACGCGTTCGTCTTTAGGATGTGTGAGGAAACCGGAGCACCTGGAGGAAACCCACGCGGTGAATAGACAATAGACAATAGGTGCAGGAGGAGGCCATTCGGCCCTTCGAACCAGCATCACCATTCAATGTGATCATGGCTGATCATTCTCAATCAGTACCCCGTTCCTGCCTTCTCCCCATACCCCCTGACTCCGCTATCCTTAAGAGCTCTATCTAGCTCTCTCTTGAATGCATTCAGAGCGTCACAGGGAGAACGTGCAAACTCCACGCAGACAGTATTGAACCTGGGTCACTGGTGTTGTGAGGCAGCAGCTCTACCAGCTGTGCCACCGTGCCACTGTGCCAGCTGTGCCCATTGCGCCAGCTGTGCCACCGTGCCAGCTGTGCCACTGTGCCACAGTGCCAGCTGTGCCCATTGTGCCAGCTGTGCCAACGTGCCAGCTGTGCCACTGTGCCAGCTGTGCCACTGTGACCATTGTGCCAGCTGTGCCACCGTGCCAGCTGTGCCACTGTGCCCATTGTGCCAGCTGTGCCACCGTGCCAGCTGTGCCACTGTGCCCATTGTGCCAGCTGTGCCAGCTGTGCCACTGTGCCCACTCTGCCAGCTGTGCCACTGTGCCATTGTGCCAGCTGTGCCATTGTGCCAGCTGTGCCACTGTACTACCCCTAACGAACAGATGAGAATGTGCGGAGAATAAAAATGAAACTTGTGTCGGGTGAGTGTCTGATTGCCGGCAGGGTCTTGATGGGCCGAAGGGCCTGTGGACGTGGTGTTTCTCTCTATAGCTCTCCTGCGACCCCTCGTCCCACTGCCCTGTGCAGTGCCAGCCGATGCCAACCGTCCAGAAGAAACCAACGCGGTCACAGGGAGAACGTAGTCCACAGAGACAGCGCCCGGAGTCAGGATCGAAACAGGCACTCCGGAGCTGTGAGGCAGCAACTCTACCGGGGCTCCACTCCCTCTCCTCCACTCCCTCTCCCCCTCCCCACTCCACCCTCCCCCTCTTTGACACTCAATTAAATCCTGACTGATTTGTGCTTCGTCTATTTTCCACCTCACCAGCCCCTCCCCCTTCACCCCATTCCCCCTCTCCCCTTCCCTCCCCACACCCCCCCTCTCCTCTCCTTCCCTCCCCACACTCCCTCCCCCTCTCCTTCCCTCCCCACACCCCCCCTCTCTTCTTCCTTCCCCACACTGCCCCCTCCCCTTCCTTCCCCACACTCCCTCCCCCTCTCCTTCCCTCCCCACCCCCCCCTCTCCTTCCCTCCCCACACACCCCCTCTCTCCTTCCCTCCCCACACTCCCTCCCTCTCTCCTTCCCTCCCCACACTCCCCCTCCCCTTCCCTCCCCACACTCTCCCTCTCCTTCCCTCCCCACTCCCCCCCTCTCCTCCCCTCCCCACACCTCCCCCCTCCTTCCCTCCCCACACTCCCCCCCTCTCCTTCCCCACACCCCCCCTCCCCTTCCCTCCCCACTCTCCCCCTCTCCCCACTCTCCCCCTCCTTCCCTCCCCACACCCCCCCTCTCTCCTTCCCTCCACACACACCCCCTCCCCTTCCCTCCCCACACACCCCCTCCCCTCTCCCCACACTCTCCCCCTCTCCTTCCCTCCCCACACACCCCCTCCCCTTCCCTCCCCACACTCTCCCCCTCCCCTCTCCCCACACTCTCCCCCTCTCCTTCCCTCCCCACACTCCCCCTCTCCTTCCCTCCCCACACTCCCCCTCTCCTTCCCTCCCCACACTCCCCCTCTCCTCTCCCCACACTCCCCCTCTCCTCTCCCCACACTCCCCCTCTCCTCTCCCCACACCCCCCCTCTCCTTCCCTCCCCACACTCTCCCCCTCTTCTCTCCCCACACTCCCCCTCTCTCCTTCCCTCCCCACACCCCCCCCTCTCCGTCGCTCCCCAACCCCCCCTCCCCTTTGCCTCTCCATTAAATCCTGACTGATCTGTGCTTCATTTCCCTTCACTCCTTTAACCAGGCAAAAACTCTTGACCTTGCAAGCATCAAAGAACCCCCAGCTTGCTCGGAGTTCCAGCTTTCCGCTACCAGTTTTCTGTGTGTGTGGGGAAAGTCGGCCTGAAGCATCAGGGAGTTGTCTCCAATCTGTAAATCAAAGGACATAGTTTCTCTATCATCTCATTCCACCGCCGTTCTCAAATGCCTTGATCACGACGTCCTCGACCTTCACGAACAAAGGAACACAGGCCTCGTTCGTTGCAAGCTCTGTGCACGTTTTATCTCTTGGCACAATGCTAACGGAAGTAACGCTGCCAAGGCCAAAGCAGCAGTGAGATAGCCCCTTGGCCCATCTTATCCATGCCGACCACTATGCTAGTCCCATGTGCTGGCGTTTGTCCCACATCCCTCTAAACTTTTCCCATCCATGTACCTGTCCAAGTGTCTTTTAAACACTGTTATAGCACTGGCCACAACTCCCTGTGTGGCACGGTGGCACTGCGGTTGCCAACTGTCCCGTATTATCCGGGACATCCCGTATTTTGGACTAAATTACTTTGTCCCGTACGGGACCGCCCTTGTCCCGTATTAGTAGGGTCGCCAACTTCCTCGCTCCCAAATAAGGGACAAAGGGTGAAGTCACCACGCCCCACGCGACCTCACCCAGCCAGCGGCCACGTGCTCCCGCTCCACCAATGGCGGCCGCAGTGTAATCAGTGATTTGGGGGAACAGTACGTGTGAGACGGCAGGGAAGAGAGAAGACATCTGGCCTCCCATCACAGTGAGGAGGGGACTGGAGGAGACTCACTGTGATGGATGTTTTTTGTTTTATGTTGGTTTTTTGCGATTGTGTGTTTTATTACTTTCTTTGCCTCTCATTGTTGACTGTGGGTAAGGTAATTTCACCCAAAAACATGTTTTTGGATGACAATAAAGGTGGTTTATTATTATTATTATTTTTATGATACCATAAAAATGCAGAATATATCACACCTGTCAATTCACAGATTTTTGTTATTTTTCTTTTTAAATGTTTCTGCAAGTTTCTGCCTACTAAAATGGCGCCGTGACGTACTAGGGTGTTTGGGGTCGAGTGGTCTATCTTGCTCCTCTAGTATCTTTGGCGGCGGGGGGGGCAGGTGAGGACGGGCCGAGTGGTCTCGGTTTGGTGGTGCAGCCGTGCGCAGAGCAATGGATGGGAGTGGTTGGTGGTGGGGGGGGCCTAAGAGGACGGGCCGAGTGGTCTCGGTTTGGTCATGCAGCCGAGCGCAGAGCGATGGATGGGGGAGTGGTTGGCGGGGAGAGAGGGAGAGCGCTCGGCGAGCGGCTGGCTGGGTCTGCGGCCGGCGTCACGTGACGCGGAGCGGGCGCCGCGGGGGGGGGGGGAGGGGGAGCGCGGGCGCGGGCGGGCAATGGAGGCGGCGCGAGCGGCGGTGAGTACCCGCGCGGGGCCGGCAACGGACAACCGCCAACTGCCAACCGCCCTCCCTTCCTCCCGCCCGCCCTGCACCCGGGACACCGCCTCCTCTACCCCCCCTCTCACACAAAATGGGAGGGGGCGTCACGAACGCTCGGTGCTTGGGCTTGGCCGGGGCCCGGGGGGGGAGGGGAGGGGGTGTGAGTGTGAGGGGAGATGAGATGAGGTGCCCTCCCCCCGGGGTGCGGGCCCCTGGCTGCCGGGCCGTGGAGGGATGTGATGCCCCTCACCACCCCCCCCCCCCCCCCCCACCGTAACCCTCCCCACCCGGGCCACCGCCGGGGAAGGACCGTCCGTGTCAGTCCTCCCTCTCTCTCTCTCTCTGTCTGTCGGGCCGGGGGGGGGGGGGGGGGGGTGTTGGGGGCATCGCGTTTGCTCGGCGCCCAGCCCAGCCCGGGGCCCCGCACCAGGCCGTATCCCCGCCCCTCACACACACACACCAACACGGCCCGGTAGCGGGGAATGGCGCGCCAGCCACCACCGCCGGCCTCACACTGGCCTGGCCCGGCCCGCCCCTCCATTCACTCCCTTCGTCCCAGTTAATGGGAGAGCAGCGATCCCGCGGGAGCCCTTCCCTTTCCTTTTCCCCCTTTCCCGCTTTTTTCCCTTCCCTTTCCCTCACAGCCTGCTCCCCTCACCCTCCACCCCCCTTCCCCCCTCACACCCCCTCCCCCCTCCCCCCCCTCACACCCCCTTCCCCCCTCCCCCCCCTCACACCCCCTTCCCCCCCTCACACCCCCTTCCCCCTCACCCCCCTTCCCCCCTCACCCCCCCCTCCCCCTCACACTCCCCTCCCCCCTCACACTCCCCTCCCCCCTCACCCCCCCTCCCCCTCACCCCCCCTCCCCCTCACACTCCCCTCCCCCCTCACACTCCCCTCACACCCCCTTCCCCCCCTCACACCCCTTCCCCCCCTCACACCCCTCCCCCCCTCACACCCCTTCCCCCCCTCACACTCCCCTTCCCCCCCTCACACTCCCCTTCCCCCCCTCACACTCCCCTTCCCCCTCACACTCCCCTCACACCCCCTTCCCCCCTCACACCCCCTTCCCCCCTCACACCCCCTTCCCCCCTCACACCCCCTTCCCCCCTTCCCTCTCTCACACCCCTCTTCCCCCCCTCACACCCCCCTTCCCCGACTCACACCCCCTTCCCCGACCACATCCTCTCCACCGACCCCATCCTTCCCCCCCCCATACACTCCCCTCCCCCTCACACTCCCCTCACACCCCCTTCCCCCCCTCACACCCCCTTCCCCCCTCACACCCCCTTCCCCCCTCACACTCCCCTCCCCCCCTCACACTCCCCTCCCCCCCTCACACCCCTTCCCCCCCTCACACCCCTTCCCCCCCTCACACTCCCCTTCCCCCTCTCACACTCCCCTTCCCCCTCACACTCCCCTCACACCCCCTTCCCCCTCACACCCCCTTCCCCCCTCACACCCCCTTCCCCCTCTCACACCCCTCTTCCCCCCCTCACACCCCCCTTCCCCGACTCACACCCCCCTTCCCCGACCCCATCCTCTCCACCGACCCCATCCTCTCCCCCGACCCCATCCTCTCCACCGACCCCATCCTCGCCCCCTCCCCTCACACCCCTGACCCCCTTCCCTCCTCCTTCCCTGACCCCACACCCCCTCTCCCCCACACCCCCTTTCCCTCTCCGACCCCACCCTCCCTCTCCGACCCCACCCTCCCTCTCCGACCCCACCCTCCCTCTCCGACCCCACCCTCCCTCTCCGACCTCAACCTCCCTCTCCGACCCCACCCTCCCTCTCCGACCCCACCCTCCCTCTCCGACCCCACCCTTCCTCTCCCCCGACCCCACCCTTCCTCTCCCCCGACCCCACCCTTCCTCTCCCCCGACCCCACCCTCCCTCTCCCCCGACCCCACCCTCCCTCTCCCCCACACCCTCCCTCTCCCCCACACCCCCTTTCCCCACCTCACACCCCCTCCCTCCTTCCCCATCCTCTCCCCCGACCCCATCCTCGCCCCCCACCCTCCCTCCCCACCCTCCCTCTCCCCTCACACCCCCGACCCCCTTCCCTCCTCCTTCCCCGACCCCACCCCCCCTCTCCCCCACACCCCCCTCTCCCCCACACCCCCCTCTCCCCCAAACCCCCCACACCCCCCTTTCCCCACCTCACACCCCCTCCCTCCTTCCCCATCCTCTCCCCCGACCCCATCCTCTCCCCGACCCCATCCTCTCCCCGACCCCATCCTTCTCCCCCACCCTCCTTCTCCCCTCACCCTCCCTCCCCCTCACCCTCCCTCCCCCTCACCCTCCCTCCCCCTCACCCTCCCTCCCCCTCACCCTCCCTCCCCCTCACCCTCCCTCCCCCTCACCCTCCCTCCCCCTCACCCTCCCTCCCCCTCCCCCTCCCTCCCCCTCACCCTCCCTCCCCCTCACCCTCCCTCCCCCTCACCCTCCCTCCCCCTCACCCTCCCTCCCCCTCCCTCCCCCTCACCCTCCCTCCCTCCCCCTCACCCTCCCTCCCTCCCCCTCACCCTCCCTCCCTCCCCCTCACCCTCCCTCCCTCCCCCTCACCCTCCCTCCCTCCCCCTCACCCTCCCTCCCTCCCCCTCACCCTCCCTCCCTCCCCCTCACCCTCCCTCCCCCTCACCCTCCCTCCCCCTCACCCTCCCTCCCCCTCACCCTCCCTCCCCCTCACCCTCCCTCCCCCTCACCCTCCCTCCTCCTTCCCCAACCCTACACTCCCTCTCCCCCCACAACCCCCCACACCTCGCCCCCTGTCCCCCCGACCCCCCCAAAAAATTCTACCCCATGCTCCACAAGCTCATTCCCCCAAATTAGGCCCCCACCTTTCTTAGCTGTCCAGCCCCCCCCCCCCCCCCCCCCCCCCCAGACACCATCACAGTCTGTTGTGAATCCACATGGAAAATTTCCGACTTGTTCTGCAAAACTCTGTTTGTAAGGACAGAACAAAGGAAAATACAGGTTCCGAAAGTGAACCTTTTGGGCTGAAAAGCTGTGGTGATCTGATCTTATTCAGTGTTTTGAGAGTCTGCCATCCAAGTTGTACATCTCGGAACTTCATTGATTGAACTTGTTTGTAGTCATTTTGTAATTGCACCAACTGTTGCTGACGATACAGAAGTAGATGCTTAGACCCTTGGATTTGCAGAGATATTCAACCTGGAAACAGGCACCTCCTAAAGAGCTCCTACCCCTATATATGTGTCAAAATGTATGTGGAATGCATGGAGGCAATGGGATGTGAGAGAATGTAGTAAATGGCACGGGTAAAATGTGAGGTCAACCACTTAGGTAGAACAAGAAGCAAAGTGTAGTTATATTTAATAGCGAGAGATTGAAAGGTATTGGTATTGAGAGCATCCTGGGTGTCTTGTATATGAATCACTGAGTGTTAACATGTCAGTACAACATGCAATTAAAAATGTAAACGTTATGTTTGTTACAAGAAGGTTTAATTATGACTTTTTATGTCTTATTACAATTGTATTCAGTCCTCGTAAAACCACATTTGGAATATCGTGTACAGGTCTGGTTTTGAAAACTTTTCCACACCACCAAACTCAAGCAAAGATGTACTTGCGGTAGAGGTTCACATTGTTTTCTGAGAGCACTGATTTGTTATGTGAGGAGAGTTCAACAATTGGGCCAAATGCTCTGGAAGAACGAGGCTTGATCTCGTTGAAATGTACAAAATTCTTCGGAGGTTTATCTGGGTAGATGTATTTATCATATTTCCTCTGGTTGGGATATCTAGAATTGGGTCACTGTCTCAAAGTTAGAAGTTGACCATATGGGACAGATGAAATATTTCTTAACCTTTAGTAAATCTTTGGAATTCTGTTCTCAGTCTGCATCAGCTCAGGGCAGAGTACATTCAAGACAATTTTTAGCTTTTAAATGAATTAAATAATGTTCTTCGAAAGCCAAAGTATTGATTTCAGGGCAAGGTGCCATGGGATATTTTTCTTCAATCTGAGAGATCAAATGGTCTTTTTTTTAATGTGCCATTTGAAAGTTGGTACTTCCAAAATTGTCGCATTCCCTCGGAATTAACCTCACAAGTAGATGAATAGTGATAGTAAAAACTCTCCATCCTGAGGTTAAAGGGATTTTCCAAAGAGTTAGTCATGATTTTTCAAAGGTCTCCTGAGGTCGGAATTCTGCTCGTGGATTGAAAATTGGCTGATGCTGTCACGTTGTTTAAGAAAGGAGAATGAAACGGAATGTTATGCCTTTTAGAGCAATATCAGTTAAGATATAGATAGTGAATGTACCAGTGTGTAGGAAAGAACTGCAGATGCTGGTTTAAATTGAAGGTAGACACAAAATGCTGGAGTAACTCAGTGACAAAGTCTGAAGAAGGGTCTTAACCCGAAACATCACCCATTCCTTCTCTCCTGAGATGCTGCCTGTTCCACTGAGTTCCTCCAGCATTTTGTGTCTCGCTAGTGAATATACCATCTGAGCAATTGAACAAGAATGAGCTGATCAGGAAGAATTAGCGTTGGTTGAGAAGGATAGAATATTGTCTGCTTTGACCAGCTGCTCACTTTGAAAAGGCCGCTTGCTTGGTCGATAGATGTTTTCTGTTTGGGCTTCCTGAAGGTGTGATGAAGCTCCTTTCAATAGAATGGCGAAAACCTACTAGGGGAAGGATGTCAAAAGATTTTTGAGAGAGTGGTCTGGGCACTTATTGGAATTATGCCACCGATTAAGGACAAAGAATCATAGAATTGTTGTGACGTTCAGCTTAGCTGAAGTGGAGCTGGTTAATTTCGTTGTACTCGTTGCAATGACAATAAATGAATATTATTATTATTATTATTATTATATATCAATCCTGCCTACAGTATTCACATGCTTTTTTCCTGAAAGTTATTTTCCATAAAGGGCCTGTTTAATTTCTTCTGATTCTGAATATTTCCACTGCCTTTGCTGACTACCACTTTTTGAAAAAGGTTTTATTCACTATCCTGCTGTTCCCCTTTCCTCTATCTCTTTGAATCAGTATTCTTTTAAAAGTTCCTGAACTGGAACAACTTGCTGTCTGTTTTGCCCAGTCTAAGCCCATTGTGATCTTATCTGCCTCCCAAACCTCTTCTCCATTTGACAAAGCTGTCCTCCTCGGAGCAGTGAAAGATCAAAGAATGAATTTGTAGGTCTGTTCACAGTTGATGTGTTCCATTAGTATGTCTGTTGGTTATTGGAAGGTGCTGATTTAAGATAAATTATGACAAAACTACAGGTAAAGATGAAGATTATTTTGTACTGTAAACCAGGAATACACTGCCCAAAAGGATGGCAGATGCAGATTCAGCAGTAACTTTCAAAAGGGAATTGGCAGATATGCTTACAACAAAAACATTTGGAGGGTTGTGGGATTAATTGGATGGTTCATTAGGAGAATCGGTCAACTATGTTGGGCTGAAGGGTCTTCTGCGCTGAAAGGCATTAACCTTGCACCATTACGATCAAAATCATTGAGCACTCGAACAAAAATTGATGAGCAGAGAGAACCGACTTCTATTTGCTTTTAATGATGAATATATTTAGATCCGCAAAGTCTGTTCTCCTTGCTTCTTACCAGATTTCATATTTTCTTTCTTGGGTTCAAAACACACTAAATTTTCTATTGTTTTGTCCATTGGCTAACCTATCTCTTTAAATTGGATGGATTAGTTACGTGGAAAGAATGAATATCTCAGTTTTGTTCTCAGTGGAGCAAAGATGGGTAAATATTTGGTGTTTGGAATCATGAAGGTTTTAGATGGAAAAGAAAAAACTATTTTGGCTGAAGAGCAGAAAAGTTGAATGAACAAATTTAAGGATGCTAAGAGGAAATTGTCTGATTAATATATACATTAATATATTAATAGATACATCTTCCATCGAGGTCACTGCCAGGATAAACAAGTGGGTGTCATAATGGACTTTGATAGTGTTATATCCCAGTGAAAAAGGACAGCAAAAACTAATGTATGTAGAATTGGAAGTAATGTGAATAAAGGAATTGGGAACTCAAGCACCTCAGACTTCTTCCGCCATTTCGTACGATCAGGGCTGATTTGCTTGTAAATTCAATTCCATGTTCCTGATTGCACCTTTTACCCTCTTAACAAGAATTTACCTACCTCTTAAAAATATTCAAAAACTTTGCTTCCATTGCCTCTGAAGAAGTGGTCCAATGATTCACAATCCTCTGAGAACATGTCATCTGTTTTAATTGGGTAACCCTTTTTAAAAACAGTGACTCCTTGTTCCTAGGTTCAACACAGGACGAAGCGTGCTTTCCACATCCATCCTGTCCAAACTTTCCAAAATGTTATAAGTTTCAATCAAGTCCCCTCTCCCTCAAAATGTCAGTGGATATAAGCCTAGTCTGTCCAACCTTTCCTCATAAAGCATAATCCAGGTATCAATCTGGTAAACTTTATATAAACTACCTTCAATGCATTAACACACTTACTGTATCCACTATTTCAGAAATGGCCTCACCATTGCCCTTCATAACTAAAGAACAAAAACAGGGAGATTGTAGACATAAATTGCTGAAAAGTGACATTTTGGGGTCAAAATCCTATTTCTTTTCTCCGAAGATGCTGCCTGACCTGCTGAGTAACTCCAGCATTGTGTGTCTATCTTTGGTACAAGCCAGCATCTGCAGTTCCTTCCTACACAATTGAGAGATTGTGTTCAATTGAAAAAACATTGTTGGTTTTCCTAATTGTATCTGCATCCAAATGACAATTTGGGTAATGAAAGCCTGCATGTACAGAATTCACAGAACACCACCAAAACAAAATCTGAGATATGGAATAAAAATATGCTTTTACGAAATTTACGTGAAAAATGTAAATAAGGGCAATTCTTTTTTCAATTCTCGTTTCTTGATCCATACACAGATGATGCAACTTTGTTTTGGAAAATCATGATATGGACCATTTTCATGCTCTCTTCCCTACCCCTTGCTTCCCTACCAGCCACCTGTGCTAGCTTTTTGCGAATCATTCATTAGGACACCAGATTCGTCTTCATCTCAGAGCTCTGAAATCTCTCACCATTTGCATTATATGCTTTTTGATTTTTCCTGCCAAAATGAATTATTTCCTTTGTAGCCTCCTTATGATCTCTTCACTGTGTCATTGGCAAGTTAAGGTATCTTACTTTCATCCATGTCAGCTATTAATGTTTTGATCAAGAAACAGTGCTGGAGGAACTCAGTGGGTCAGCCGGAAATCTAATGGGACCCTTTTTGACACCGATGAAAGGTCCACACCCAAAACGCAATCTATCCGTTCTCCCTACAGATGCTCCCCGACCTGCCGAGTTCCTCCGGCACTGTTGTTTCCATTAATGTTTTGACTTGGGGACGAAATTAATTTGGGGATAAGATGCCTCCAGTTTAAATTCCATTTGGAATATTTTGGAGGACCAAGAACCAGAGTGTGTGGATGTGATAAAGGATGAATCCTAATGATATGTCCTCGAGCCTTAACATTTATCTTTATTCAAAAACATTTTTTTTAGTCATTGGGGATTTGGTTTGCACTAACAAGATCAGCATTATAACATGTGTCTAATTACCCTTGGGAAGTTAGTGGTGAACTGCTGTCTTAAATTGCTACAGACCCATTAGTGAAGGTACTGCATGCAGTTGGATAGGGAGTTCCATAATTTACACCCAGTGACAATGAAGCATTAACGATTATATTTCCAATAAGCATGGTGCTTGACTTGGATGGGTATCTGCAGGCAGTGGTGTTCCCATCAATCCAGTGGAATGGTCTTGAGTGAAACCTCTGTCTCCGCAGATGCCATCAGACCGGTTGAGTTCCTCCAGCAGCTTTCTTTTTTTTTGTGCTTCTATGTGCTTGCTGCCCCTGGTAGATGTTGTAGGTTTAGGATGTGTAGTTGTAGTCTAGGTGAGAAACTGCAGTGCATTTTGTCAATGGTACACATGGTTGCCTCTATACGGCAGCAATGAATGGTTACGGTGGTAGATGAGGTTCTAAACAAGTGGGCTGCTTTGTCCTGGATATTGCTGCGATCCTGGTGTGTTACTGGATTTATACATGTCCAGGCAAGTGGAAATTATTCCGTTACACTCCTGACCCGTGACATTGTTGCTGGAAAGGCTTTGGGAAGTCAGGATATGTGTCATATCTCACCTGTGAACTTCTCTGTAACCAGAATATTTATGTGGCTGCTCTAGTTGAGTTTCCGATCATTGGTGACCTGCAGGATGTTGATGGTGGGGATTTGGCTGTAGTACATCCATGGTAGGTGATTAGTTGATGAAGAAGTCGAGAGTTACATATCCAAAGTTATTGCCGATGATAGGTCAGGTGCCAATGTAAGTAGATGAAATTCAGATTTAAAATGGTCACAAAATGAAAGAATGTTATGGCACAAGACAAGGCCAGTCACCTCATAAAGTGCCAACTCTTTCAGAGGGAAATCCAGTTATCCCTACTATGTTTTATTCCCTATTATGCATTTATTTTTCAAACTAATCATCCAATCTCCCTTAGAAAGTTCTTTGCTAAATTGGTAGTTGCAAATTAAAAACAATTACATTCCAACTGTTCAACTGCATGATAAAAGTTGTTCTTCCTTCACAATCTGTTTCTGTTCTTTTGTAAACCTCCTTAAATCAGTTCCCCAAAGTTTTCTCCTCTTTAACCATTGTAAACAGTTTATCTAAAAGCTGCGTGATTTTGAAAACCATAATCAAATCTCTTAACCTTCTCCTCCAAGGAACAATATTAATGTTACTCTAGGCACATTACTATTCCTTGCTAAAATAAATTAGACATTGCTCAAAGCAATGGAAGTTGGAGCTTGGGAGTTCAGTATGGGATGAGAGGGAATCAAAAAGCTTAAAATATTCAACAATTGATCGAGTAGACTATTTCCTCTGGTGGCTAAAACCTGACTAATATCACAGTTCAGCATTCAGGAGTGAAATTTGGAGTCACTTCGGAGTTTATTTTGCATGCTATCCAAACAGATCGGATATAGATAAATATAATGAAGTGCAGAATATAATTCTCAGCATTGTAGTGCAACAGCTCCACAAACAAAGTCCAATGTACACAAAGGGGTAGAGGTGAATTGGACAGTACCCTAGATTATGGCAGGACCCTTTAGAAGCCTGATAACAAAGGAGAAGCTCCTCCTTTCAAGCTTCTGTACCTTCTACTGGGCAGGAGCAGGGAGAAGAAGGAATGACATGTCTTCGATTATGATCTCAGCTATATTATTTGTCTCTCATCATGCTTACTCAGAGAAATGCTCTCTTTCTCATTTCCCTTCCCTCGGTGTTCTCTCCAAGGTCAGTTTTTACCCTGGTTATTTTTTGCACGTTTCTCGTGGATGCACATTTTCTGTTGTATCCCTGACCTCGGGTGCTCTCATTTTAATCAGGACCTATTATTGTGTGCCCCTGTCAGTGTCGTGGTACAGATTCCACCCCAGCAAAGTGCAGTGGAGCACCACATTCCTCCACCTCATCTCTGGCCCTGGGCCCATGTAGCTGTTGACAAGCTGACAGCTTCTGACGGCTATGAATTGTAAATGTGCTTTCCGTTCATGGAGTTCAGTGTACTAAGATGAGCTGCCTGAGGCTGCAGGTACCAGTCTGTAAATGTGCGCCTGCATTTTGTCACTGTTTAACATTAGGATACAGTGCTGGTGGTGATGGGTCTATAACTCTACGTGTTTTTTATAAACAATTTTTTGGGTGTAAGACCAGAATAGGTGAGTTTCTCGTGTCCAGTCAGAATTTCCCCAATATCTCAAATATGATAGATTTACTTAATGAAAAACTGAACATCTCTTTTTGGTTTAAAAAAAATAGGCTTGAGAATTGGACTGAAAAAGATTAAGCAATATTTAAGAAGGGTGGAAGGGGAAAAACCAGTTTAACACTGACACCATTGAAATCTATCATCAGCCTCATGTCAGTAAACAGTCGAACAAATATAAGGTAATAAAGAAGCACAAATTTGAGAAGGATAGACCACGCTGTCTGATGATCAAGTAATTTTTTGAGACAGTCATGAGTTCATTACATAGGGCAATGATTGATTTTCATGGGACATGTGAAAAGACCCCACACCAAAAGCTATTAGCAGAAGTAAAAGCCTCTGCAATTGGAGGTATCCCGGTTAATTGGTTGGAAAGAACTGCAGATACTGGTTTAAATCGAAGGTAGACACAAAATGCTGGAGTAACTCAGCGGGTCAGGCAGCATCTCTGGAGAGAATGAATGGGTGACGTTTCGGGTCGAGACCCTTCCTCAGACTGATTAAAGAATAGAGATGTCCTGCTCCATTTTCAGAGTCCTGGGGAGGCTGAATGTGCAATGTTGTGTACATGTCTATGCAGAGATGCTGCCTGTCCCGCTGAATTACTCCAGCATTTTGTGCCCATCCTCGGTATAAGCCAGCAGGTCATTCCCACGCATAGTTTCTTTACCAGCAGGGTAGTAAATCCTTGGACATCTCCACCCAGGTGGATTGGTCACAATGTTCAAGATTGAGATTAACTTTTAGTATCTAAATTCAAAGGATATGGGATTAGTGCAGGAAAGTGGTGCTAAGATAAAAGATCTTAATGAATGGTGGGAAGGACACATGCAAGCAGGTTCATATTTTTGTCTGATTCTGTGAATCTCATCCGTTAACTTGGACCGTAGCTAATGTTTGACATTAACTCTCCTTTTCATGGCATGCAACTCTACATTCATGGCATATGCACCTCATTGGCAAGTCAGGGTTTATTACCAATTCCTAATTACTCTTTAGAATTTAGAGGTAAACTTCCATCTTGAGCCATTGCATCTTGTACAGGTGTTGAGTTTATAGATACAGTGTGAAAACAGGCCCATCGTCCCACCGAGTCCGCACCAACCAGCGATCCCTGCACATTAACACTATCCTACACACACCAGGGACAATTTACACTTGTACTAAACCAATTATCCAACAAACCTGGAGGTCTTTGGAGTGAGGGAGGAAACCGAAGATCTCGGACAAAACCGACGCAGTCTTGGGGAGAACGTACAAATTCCGTACAGACTGGATCGAACCCGGGTCTCTGGTGCTGCAAACGCTGTAAGACAGTAACTCTACTGCTGCGCCACCAAGCTACCCCTAAGGTGCCTTTGCAATAATGATGGGATGGGAATTCCAGGATTTTCCCTTGAAATCCAAGAATCGCTTGATTTGTCTTGAACACGCTAGACCATTTTACATCATTGGACCTGAGTAAACAATCTGATCATTCACATCTTTCTAAGGAGGAGATTTCTCATTTCAATCTTAAATCGTGGATTGTTATTGCTGAGACTTGAGTTTTAGACTCGCCAGTCAGTGAAAACACTTCTCAGCATGTATCCTATCAAGTCTTCTTAGAATCTTAGGTAGACACACAATGCTGGAGTAACTCAGCGGGTCATGCAGCATATCATATCATATCATATACATACAGCCGGAAACAGGCCTTTTCGGCCCTCCAAGTCCGTGCCGCCCAGTGATCCCCGTACATTAACATTATCCTACACCCACTAGGGACAATTTTTACATTTACCCAGCCAATTAACCTACATACCTGTACGTCTTTGGAGTGTGGGAGGAAACCGAAGATCTCGGAGTAAACCCACGCAGGTCACGGGGAGAACGTACAAACTCCTTACAGTGCAGCACCCGTAGTCAGGATCGAACCTGAGTCTCCGGCGCTGCATTCGCTGTAAAGCAGCAACTCTACCGCTGTGCTACCGTACCGGGAGAGAAGGAATGGGTGACGTTTCGGGTCGAGACCCTTCTTCAGACTGATGTCAGGGGAGGGGGCGGGACAAAGATAGGGTGTAGTCGGAGACAAGAAGACTAGTGGGAGAACTGGGAAGGGGGAGGGGATAGAGAGGGCAAGCGGGGACTATCTGAAGTTAGAGAAGTCAATGTTCATACCGCTAGGGTGTAAACTACTCAAGCGAAATATGAGGTGCTGTTCCTCCAATTTGTGCTGGGCCTCACTCTGACAATGGAGGAGGCCCAGGACAGAAAGGTCAGATTGGCAATGGGAGGGGGAGTTGAAGTGTTAGTTAAGATGGACTGAGCGGAGGTGTTTAATGAAACGATCGCCGAGCTGCACTTGGTCTCGCTGATGTAGAGAAGTTGACACCTGGAGCAGCGGATATAGTAGATTAGGTTGGAGGAGGTGCAGATGAACTTGCAAAGACTGTTTGGGTCCTTGGATGGAGTTGAGGGGGCAGGTAAAGGGGCAGGTGTTGCATCTCCTGCGGTTGCAGGGGAAAGTACCTGTGGAGGGGGTGGTGTGGGTGGGAAGGGACGAGTGGACCAGGGAGTTTCGGAGGGAACGGTCTCTGCGGAAATTAGAAAGGGGTGGAAATGGGAAGATGTGGCCAGTAGTGGGATCCCGTTGGAGGTGGCGGAAATGTTGGAGGTAATATGTTGTATGCGACGGCTGATGGGGTGGAAGGTGAGGACATGGGGGGACTCTGTCCTTGTTACGAATAGGGAGAGGGGGAGCAAGAGCGAAGCTGTGGGATATTGAGGAGACCCTAGTGAGAGCCTCATCTATAATGGAAGGGGGGAACCCCCATTTTCTAAAGAATGAGGACATCTCCGATGCCCTTGTGTGAAACACCTCATCCTGGGCGCAGATGCGGCGTAGCATCTTGTTTTTTTCATGGAGAACACTTCAATATTCTGGAGCCTGACTCATAAATGATTAAAAATTTACAACACAGAAAACGACCATTCAGTCCATATGTCTCTGCTGGTAGAAAAAGACCTAACCAGCACACTCCTGACTCCCTATTTACATATCCAGGTACTTCTAAAATGTACAAGGCCTCTCTCTCCACCACCCTTTCAAGAAGTGAGCGCCAGACTCCCGCCACCTTTCTTTATCTAAATTTTCATTTTATTTTTTCAGTCTGAAACGTCTGTCCAGTCTCTCCACATATGCTGTAGAAACATAGAAACATAGAAAATAGGTGCAGGAGTAGGCCATTCGGCCCTTCGAGCCTGCACCGCCATTCAATATTATCATGGCTGATCATCCAGCTCAGTAGCCTGTACCTGCCTTCTCTCCATACCCCCTGATCCCTTTAGCAAAAAGGGCCACATCTAACTCCCTCTTAAATATAGCCAATGAACTGGCCTCAACTACCTTCTGTGGCAGAGAATTCCACAGACTCACCACTCTGTGTGAAGAAATGCTTTCTCATCTTGGTCCTAAAAGACTTCCCCCCTATCCTTAAGCTGTGACCCCTGGTTCTGGACTCCCCCAACATCGGGAACAATCTTCCCGCATCTAGCCTCTCCAACCCCTTAAGAATTTTATATGTTTCTATAAGATCCCCCCTCAGTCTTCTAAATTCCAGCGAGTACAAGCCCAGTCTATCCAGTCTTTCCTCATATGAAAGTCCCGCCATCCCAGGGATCAATCTGGTGATCCTTCTCTGTACTCCCTCTAAGGCAAGAACGTCTTTCCTCAGGTTAGGAGACCAAAACTGCACACAATACTCCAGGTGCGGTCTCACCAAGGCCCTGTACAACTGCAGCAGAACCTCCCTGCTCCTAAACTCAAATCCTCTTACTATGAATGCCAACATACCATTCGCTTTCTTCACTGCCTGCTGCACCTGCATGCTTGCTTTCAATGACTGGTGCACCATGACACCCAGGTCACGTTGCATCTCCCCTTCTCCCAATCGGTCACCATTCAGGTAATACTCTGCTTTCCTGTTCTTGCCGCCAAAGTGGATAACCTCACATTTATCCACATTATATTGCATCTGCCATGCATTTGCCCACTCGCCTAATCTATCCAAGTCACTCTGCAGCCTCCTAGCATCCTCCTCGCAGCTAACACTGCCACCCAGCTTCGTGTCATCCGCAAACTTAGAGATGTTGCATTCAATTCCCTCGTCCAAATCATTAATATACACTGTGTGTAGGAAGGAACTGCAGATGCTGGTTTAAACCGAATATATACACAAAAAGCTGTGTCTCTCTTCGGTTAGACAGTCAACATCTCTGAAGAATGGTCTCGACCCGAAAAGTCACCCATTCCTTCTCTCTAGAGATGCTGTCTGTCCCGCTGAGTTACTCCAGCTTTTTGTGTCTACCCTCCACAGATGCTGCCTGACCCATTGAGTTCCTCCAGCACTTTGTTCTTTGTTTGATTCCAGCAACTGCAGTTTTTTGTGTCTCCTTTCTTTCTTCGTCTTCCCTCGATCATCTGCACCCCTCCTCCGCTGGTTTTAGATCACTCAACCAAGAGAAATGTGTCTTTCCTATATACTTACCAAGGTCCCTCACATTTTTATCTATCTCTTGGCCTTCTAAGTTCCAAAGAAAACAACTCGAGCTTATCAGATCTTGCAGTTAAATTTTTGTTGTGGTAAAAGTCCTGTGCATCCTCTCCCATGAAAATTTACCTTTTTTACAACGCGATGAACTGAAGAGTGTCCGAGTTCTGCAGCACAAATAAAAACCATTCGGCCCATAGTGTTCAGACTGACCCATTTAGTTTAGTTTGGTTTAAAGATTCAGCGTGGAAATAGGGCCTTTTGGCCCACCGAGTCCATGCTGACCAACGATCCCTTACACTAATGCTATCCTACACACGGGGACAATTTTTACTGAAGCCAATCAACTTACAAACCTGTACATCTTTGGAGTATGGGAGTAAACCGGAGCTCCCAGGGAAAACCCAGTGGGTCATGCAGGGATTATGTAAGCTCCGTACAGGCACCACCTGTAGTAGAGTTGAACCTGAGTCACTGGCGCTGTAAGGCAGCAACTCTACCGCCATGCCACTGTGCTGCCCTTAATACTGCCTTTCGTCACATCTTTTACCCATGTTTGGTTCCTAGCCATCTTTGCCTTGTTGATTCAAGTGCTTGTCTAAATATTTCTTAAATATTGTGAGAATACTTGGCTCGACCACTGCTGCAGGCATCACAGCAGTCTGCTGAAGCTGCCTGCTTCTTTCACAATGGCTAAGTGTATATCTGGCTGACTTTAGTATGATTGAGGAAAGTGTTGGTTAAGGTTGTTGGCTATTGGTATCCAGAAACAGTTTAGAAGCAATTTAAATTTCAATCCCTCGTATCTCAACTCTCCAATCCAACAATCTAGTCAATAAAGCACCTTTTCACAGTCTCCAGGAAAAGTACATCCTCCCTTGGAGATAGAGAGCAAAACTATAAGCGGTAATGTACAACTTTTTCTGGGGAAGGATCTATTGCCAATCTAAAACACGTATCATTTGCCTGAATAGTAAAGGGTCTTACTTCATGAGAAGCCTTGGCCACTGTTATTCTGACTACTCAGTGTTGTGGAGTTTAATTGCAGAGCAAGCATTTATTTTGGGAAATCTGAATGCTAAACGAGTACAGACGCAAAAAGCTAGAGTAACTCAGCAGGTCAGGCAGCATTTCTGGAGAAAAGGATTAGGTGACATTTTGGGTCGAGACTCTTCTTCAGACTGCTAATTGAGTGCCAGGTTAGCCATTAGATTTTAGAGTAATATAGTGTGGAAACAGGCTCTTCGGCCCAACTTGCCCACACCTGCCACCATGTCCCAGCTACACGTCCCACCTGCCCGCGTTTGGGAGGCAAACCTCCAAACCTGTCCTATCCATATACCTGTCCAACTGTTTCTTAAATGTTGGAAGAGTCCCTCAATTACCTCCTCTGATAGCTTGTTCCATACATCCACCACCCTTTGTGTGAAAAAGTTACCCCTCAGATTCCTATAAAATCTTTACCCCTTCACCTACTCTGGGCAAGAGACTCTGCATCTACCCGATCTATTCCTCTCATATTTTAATGGACGGCATGCTTCATCATGAGCGGGGCAAGTTTCAGCTTATTTTCAATGTTTTAATTATTTGGGTTAAGTGTTCACTAATTTTAATTCTTTAAAAAAAATTTTTTTTTGATTAATTTCATTTTTGAATGTGAACATAAGCAACATTCAGAGATATTCATAGTTCTGGCAGCTGGTTTTGCCTGGGGATGTGTGTGACTTTACCAGCTATCAAAGCTCTGCAGGGACTTGTCGATCAGGACTTGGTGTGTCATAACGCTCATTGCCAGCCAGCCAGCAATCACATTGGAACCTCACCCCTCCACAAAATGCTGTGCTTCTGTGCGGGGATGGGAACTGGCATAGGTAGTTTGCTGTTAATTGTGTCAGACCACACACAACTGCGCTGAGGGTCAGGCTGGTGCAGAAGCCATGGATAGTGATTCAGGGGTTATTCCAGGGTAAATTTGTGACATCGGAGTTCCTCGCAGTCAGCACTTTGGAAAGATGGACTGCTGGAATAATTTCAAAATCAGGAGGAACTGTGGAGAGATCTCAAGGCCTGCAGACTGCCACAAAAAAACAATTAAAAAGGTTACTCTGAAGGAACTGGAAGGCAGAATTAATGAAGCTGTGCTGTGGTAGCGTATAGCTTTAGTTCAACCTCATCCAAAGTGCTAGGTTCAAATCTCGGCTCTGTAATGCAGGAAGGATATATTGGTTCTGGAGGGAGTACACTGAAGATTCATCAGAAAGTTGAGGGCAGTTGGCATGGCCTGGTCTTGCATTTCCCAGTTGTGGCAGATTAAGCAAGTGATCAGATATTCACACAGCTTTTAGTTCAGTTTAGTTTGGTTTAGAGATACAGGCCCTTCGGCCCACCGAGTCTGCGCCGACCAGCGATCCCTGCACATTAATACTATACTACACACACTAGGGACCAAGCTAATTAACCTACAAATCTGTACGTCTTTGGAGTGTGGGAGGAAACCGAAGATCTCAAAGAAAATCCAGAGGGAGGGAGAATGTATAAGTTCCATACAGTCAGCACCCATAGTTGGGATGGAACCCGGGTCTCCGGCACTGCAAGTGCTGTAAGGCACTGCCTTTTAATTATATATTTAACATACAGTAGTAAACATGATGAAGAGCTGAAGAGCAACAAGAGCACAAAATTGGGAATGCATGCCAGTTGTCAAAAGCTGTCTAAAACTGCTTGAAGCCAGACCTTTCAGTCTGACCAAAATCAATGTCGAATCCAGAGTGTTTAATTGTACTGTGCACAAATAGTGGAACAATGAAATTGGTATTTTCAGCAGCATGACAGGCCTCTAAACACAATATTCAGAGATAATATATAACAAACGATAAATTAATAATCGTCCATACTAGTGCAAAAAAAGCCCGAAGTTCCTCGTGCAACTAAGGATAGTTCATTGTTTAGTGCTTAAGAGCCTGATTGTTGTTGGGAAGAAGCATTCTATTCTTGAAGCTGTTGGCCAAGGTTTTCGGAATGAAGACTCAATTGTTCAATGGTTTATGCCTCCTTTACCTTCTTCCTGATGGTAGGAGTGAAATGTGAGCATGGCCGGGGTGGTGTAGATGATGCTGGCTGCCTTTTTGTGACCCCCACCTTCTGTAAATCCCTTAGATGGTGGAGGGGTCAGTAACCTTGATGGACTGGGTGGTGTCCACCACTTTTTGTAATCTCCTTCGTTCTTGGACGTTTGAGTTGCCAAACCAGGCCGTGATACTTTGATAAAATAGCATTGAGGATGATCCTGAAGAAGCAGATACTGAAATTATTAAATGAAAACTGAAACGTGATTTGTGAAATTGTGATTTTTGTTTTCAAGAGTTGGGCTGGTGTGAACGTGACTAGAGAAATTCAGTTTCCAGTGAAAAGGCCGGCACGCTGTCATTTTTAAATTCCCATTGTTAATTCCTCTGCTGCATTTGGACTTCATATTATGACACCACTGTTCCTGGGGATATTGATAATTCTCCTGTGTAGGAACTGCTGATGCTGGTTTACACCGAAGATAGACACAAATTGCTGGAGTAACTCAGTGGGTCAGGCAGCATCTCTGGAGACAAGGAATAGTTGACGTTTCGGGTCGAGACCCTTCTTCAAACCGAGAGTCAAGGAGAGGAAGAGTAGAGGTATGAAAATGTACAGAATTCTTCTGGCAGTCAAGCCTAGAGAAAAAAATGACTAAGAGTTAATTGTAAGCATTGTAAAATTATCCCCTTTTTAAAATAGACTCCGCGGACCTTTTGCCAGCGTATTTAGGGTCACAATTGCTGAATAAAATGGATTTTACTCTGCTTTGAATTTGACTGAGTGAGTCTGCTGTGTGTTCCAGTCCACCACCAATTCTTTGGCTGACAGTGATCTCATTGCACACTTTGCATGTGATGGAAACTGGCTATGTAACTAATTACACCCTCCTGTCTCTGTTACTGTCTTTCCACTCAGCAGACTTTAGTGCAGTGTGAGATACTCAAACAGGGAAGCTTGTGCTAGAGTGAACATTCAAATTTTAAACAAATGATTAATAGACATCAAATTTTGATTCTTTTAATATGAATAGATTTGTAAAAAACAATTTGTGGTCATTTTTTATCATCTTTGGAGTGGTACGGTTAAGGTCTGTTCCCAGTTGGTCTTGAGAAGATGATGAAGGAGCTGCAGATGTTGGTTTACACCGAAGATGGACATAAAAAGCTGGAGTAACCCAGCGGGTCAGGCAGCACCTCTGGAGAAAAGGAATAGATGACGTTTCGGGTCGAAACCCTTCTTCAGACTGAAGTCCCGATGAGGCCGAGATCGGCTGGCCCAGGCGCAACATGTTCGAGGGGACTCCTGGGTGAAGGGGCCGGTCCAACAGTCGCCAGAAAATCGGTGGTGGACCTGTAGTTCCAAGGCCCTGTCGCAACCAGTGTGGAACTTGCAGAATCTGCAGTTGGTGCGCAAGAAGGAGCACGGGGATTCTCATGTCAAATGGACGTACGATCCTATGTGCTTGGTCCTCGCTGTTGTTTCTCCACGTAGACGAGGAATTGCATGTTTGACATCAGACTCCCAGAGCAGACATTCTCTTACGAGCTTTATAATAGTTAGAAATCACCAGGTGGACCGAGGAAAAGGTTCATGGGTGCCCTCGAAGGAGATCTGTTTTGTGACCTTGATGTCAAACATGTGAATGACAGAGCTGACTGAATGTGATTATGACCATAATGCTGCGGGGGGGGGGGGGGGGGTTGGAGAGAGCGCCAATGTGTTGGTTTGCTTATCCTGCCTGTGGGTTTGGAGGATTTTGTAGAGACAACATTGACTGTGTTTCTCCTGTGCGATGATGCTGTTGATAGTCTGGATCCTGAAGGTGTACTGGATGGCAATGATCACTGCTGTGGCCGTTGGTGGAACTTGAAGCTGTTGTCTTCGATCATTCTTTTCCTTAGATGGCCCTAAGCTGCATTAGTGCACTGAGGGAGATGGTGGGTTTCATCATTGGTGCTGAGTTTGGATTATGAGATATATGAAGTGACCCGTGTTTTTCAAGGTTGGGACACTTTTCAGTTGGAAGTTGATGTTGTGCAGCGGGCTAGGTTGGAAAACCTTTGTTTTACGGATGGTAAATCTGGGCGGTTTGGGCCACACTGTGGTTCAGCGGTAAAGTTGCTTCCTTACAGTGCCAGAGACCCGGTTTCGATCCTGACTACGGGTGCTGTCTGTACAGAGTTAGTACTTTATCCCTGTGACCGCATTGTTTTTTTCCTAGTGTTTCAGTTTCCAGCACTGAGATTGGATCTGTTCTGGAGCAGTTGGTTAATATCATGGCATCACAAAAACAGGCCTTTGGCCATCTTAGGAAAAAGGTGCATGAGATAATGATCTAAACCTGGCATAACACTCCTGTTTTACTTGCCAACAGGGAACCTGGCCTTGTTTGTTTCAAACAAATTTGGGAAAGATGCTCCACTTATCTTCACAATTACCAGAGTCAAAGACTTTAGTAAGATTGAGAAAGGCCATGTGTAGTGTTTGGTATTGTTCCCTAGATTTTCTGAGGAGTTGTCATGTTAATAATGACTTTGAGGATGGCACGGTGGCGTAGTAGTAGAGTTGCTGCCTGACAGCGCCAGAGACCCGGGTTTGATCCTAACCACGGGTGCTGTCTGTACCGATTTTGTACATTCTCCCGGATGCTCCGGTTTCCTGCCACATTCCAAAGACGTGTAGGTTAATTGGCTTTGATAAAATTTGTAAATTGTTACTAGTGTGTAGGATGGGGCTAATATATGGGAATCGCAGGTTGGCGCGGAATCAGTGGGCCAAATGGTCTGTTTCTGCGCTGTATCTCTAAACCTTTAGTTACTGAATCTACGCTGCAATTTAGGCAGCAGCACGAGGCCACTGAATGAAGGTGGTTAAGGAGAACCTTGGGTAGACACAAAATGCTGGAGTAACTCAGCAGGTCAGGCAGCATCTCGGGAGAGAATGAATGGGTGATGTTTCGGGTCGAGACCCTTCTTTAGACTGAAGAAGGGTCTCGACCCGAAACGTCACCCATTCAATAGACAATAGATGCAGGAGTAGGCCCTTCAAGCCAGCACCGCCATTCACTATGATCATGGCTGATCTTCCACAATCAGTACCCCGTTCCTGCCTTCTCCCCATATTCCTTCTCTCCTGAGATGCTGCCTGACCCGCTGAGTTACTCCAGCATTTTGTGTTTACCTTCGATTTAAACCAGCATCTGCAGTTTTGTTTCCCTGTGGAGAATCTTGCACGACCTTCTCTGTTGTAGACAGCAAGGAGACTTTTAAAAAAAAGCCACAGTCTTATTTGTCTCCTTTCTTAACATCAGCATTGTCCCACCCTCCCACCCCACCCATTCCCGGGTTGTTGTTAATGGGGAATTGATGATAATTTCATTGACTGTCAAAGCCACATGTTTACATTTTCTGGTTGTGGAGATGGTTATTAACTTGGTACTTAAGTGCTGCAAATATAGCATGCCGTTTATTAATCTGCAGCCGAATGCTTTCTGGTTCTAGCTGCATGCATGCAATAGTATATTTACTGAGAAGTTGTAAATGTGTGCAATGTTTGTAAATGTCCCAATTCGAACCCCCAGAATAGAAAGATGGTCATTGAAGTAGCTGATGGTGGGCATGGGACACTGCCTCAAGGAATTCCTACAGTTATGTTCTGGGAGCAAATGGTTGATTCATAAATATATTTCTTTAAAGGACCTATAACTCCGGACAGGGGGTGTTTCATTCATATTTCCCATTGGCCAGGTTTGTTTGGGCTTCTTAAATCACAAACTCTCAACGTTGTCTTGATTGCAAGGGAGCTATTCTTATCTTACCTTTGGAGTTCAGCTTTTGTGTTGCAAAAACATCTGATGTCGATTTTAGAGGTCTTGTGAGGGTGACAATGTGTTAACTTTGGTAATTTGAGGGTGGGGGGAATTGCCAATCAAATGCATCCCACAGGATGGTCTCATTTGACGTAAAAAGTGAAGTGACTGAATAGAGCCAATTAACATTCCTGGTGCGTTGAAAAGGACCGTGCAGCCACATGGTACATTTGAAGTGTCGTCACTGTCATTGGTAATCCAGTGCAACTGATATTTTGCAAATCTCATCTGTGGCAAACAATGGCTGTGATGTCTAATCGCTGATGCGCTCAATGGGAATCTATGACAGCGATGATTAATGTGGCAAGGTTTCATGTGTATAGCTGGGAACCATTTTTGTGGATCTTGCTCTGTTGTTGCATGCTGGTCTTGTTAAGGGCTGCCAGTTAATTCTGTCATGGTTTATTTGCATGGAAGCCTTGGGGTTGATGCTATATTATTGGAAATCCTTTGCAGATGGTTTTTTAAGAATTTGTACAGATAAACCACTCAAGATTTGGTCTTCCATTCCACCAAGTATCTAGGTATGCACTTTTAAGCAGCACAGTAAAGTGCCCAAGCCATGGTCCTAAAACCATAAAGACGCTAGGATCACTACATTGTAGATCTTTGCTCTAGAGATGGCATATGCTCAATATTTGAGTCTTGTTCATAGTTGGCTTGCTGTATCCTTGCCCAGGGAACCTGCAGTGGAGATGGCACTGCCCCAATACAGATCAACATTCTACAATTATCAATGTCAAGTTAGGCACAGGGATATCACTCCCGGATATCAACCAGGTAAGGGTCCTGGCCCAAAACATCAACTATCCAGAGTTGAAGAACAAACCCGTTTGGAGCCTTTTATCCAGGGTAGAGGAAAGGAATAGGTCAAAACATCACCTATTCCTTTTCTGCAATGATGCTGCCTGACCTGCAATGACGCTAAGTTACTCCAGCATTTTGTCATAGAGTCATAAAGTGATACAGCATGGAAACAAACCCACCTCTCACACACCGGCCAACACGTCCCAGCTACACTAGTCCCACCTGCCCGCGTTTGGCCCATTTCCCTCCAAACTTGTCTTATCCATGTACCTGTCTAACTGTTTCTTAAATGTTGGGATGCCTCAACTACCTCTTCTGGCAGCTTGTTCCATACACCCACCACCCTTTGTGTGAAAAAGTTACCTCTCAGATTCCTATCAAATCTTTTCCCCTTCAACTTAAACCTATGTATGTTCTTTGGTCCTCGATTCACCTACTCTTGGCAAGAGACTCTGTGCATCTACCCAATCTATCCTTCTCATGATTTGATGCACGATTATAGACATGATTTTGTGTCTATCTTCGGTATAAACCAGCATCTGCAGTTCCTTCCTATGCATTTTGTCAACTTTTCAATTCCTCCGCAAATGCCGCCTGATCCGCTAGGTTGCTCCAGCACTTTGTGTGTTCCTTGAGATTCTAGCACCTGCAGTTCCTTGTGTCTCCATAGGGATTTCAGAACAAGGTGCAGGTTGGAGCAAGAATTCTTATTGAGATTGAAGGTGAAAGAGCTGAGATTTTTTTTTTAAACCATCAGAAGTTATTGTGCTGTGGGCTATCAGGCCCCATGTGGGCTGCAATCTGCAGAGTGACTCCACAAGAAATCTCTCTAGTGTATTGGACTTGGTTTTGGGTATTCAAAGATCAAAGAGCGTTGAAACACAAACAGATTAATTTCCCTTGATTCAAGTCCGTTATGACATGACTATGGGAAAACATAAAGATCAAGTTGAACAGCATAGGGGCTAGTTTGCCACATCTCTTCACTCCATTTAACATTTCAAATGCACCAGATTCATCTCCTTTGTGGAGCATTGAAAAGCAACAAAAGCACTGTCGATGTTGGAAATCTGATAGAAAAACAAAGTGCTGAAAATGCTCAGCAAATCTGGCAGTATTTGTAGAGAGAGAAGCAGTTCATGTTTCGGGTCAGTGACCCTTCAATGGAACTGAAAACAGCGAGAAAACAAATACTCCGGAAAATAGAGACACAAGACTGCAGATGCTGGATGGAATCTTGAGCAAAAAGAACAGAGTGGCGGAGGAGCTCGGAGGGTCAGTTAGCATCTGTAGAGGGAAACGGACAGACAATGTTTCAGGTCAGGCTAGTTCTTCAATACTTTGGAGAGCACTATCATGCTTGGTCAAAATGAATATCTTTCACAAATTCTTTTTGGATAGCCCAGTTTATGTAGAGGAACCCACAGAATTTCTGTTGTCACTTTGCACACTATTTGCACACGTGATAAAGTGGTAATGATCAGGTAATCAGGCTAATTATGTAGAGAATGGAGGGAGATGGATCATCTACCGGCAAAGGATATTAACTTGGCTGTGTAGGAAGGAACTGCAGATGCTGGTTTATACCAACAATAGACGCAACATGCTGGAGTAATTCAGCGGGTCAGGTGAAAAGGAATAGGTCGGAACCCTTCTTCAGACTAGAAGTCTGAACAGATTCTCCAGTCTGAAGAAGGGTTCCGACCTGAAAAGTCATCTATTTCTTTTCTCCAGAGATGCTGCCTGACCTGCTGAGTTACTCCAGCATTTTGTGTCTATCTTCGATATTAACATGGCATCATGTTCGGCACAGATGTTGTAGGACTAACTGCCTGTTCTAAGCTATACTCTTCTATGTTCTATGTTGTCAGCTGGTTGGGCATGAGAAGAATTCACTGGATTACCTTTGAATTAACTCCACGTTTTTTTTGCATACACTTATGGAAGCCTCTGTTTAATATCTGAACTGAATAATAGCAATAATGTTAGTTTCTGTGCGTGGAGTATGGCAAACTATAGATCTTAGCTTTAGGCTGGGCCTAGCCCTGGCATTCTGTGTTTATTAGAGGACAGTGCCTCACTCTTGTGTCTCATTTGCAGTCTCCTGTGGTAACAAGCTTGGACTGGCGCTCACTTTAAATGCAGGTCCGTAGTGCACCTTGTGCTCTGCACACCCACATGCCAGAAATGGATGGCCATGGTATTTGATTTTATTGGTGAATGAATGACGTGACTCCCAACATGGTGGAAGAAATGCTGCACTGAAAGGAAAGGTTAGGGTTAAGGTTGAGAGGGCAGGATCCCATTGAGATAGGGATCAGGCATAAAGATGTTCTGCTATCAGGGAGGGGTGGGACCCAGAATGGTAGCCTCGAATAAAGTAGGAGATAAACTGCAGATGCTTTATGCTGCTTGGATGGGGGTAAAGGACTCCATGGAACTATTCAAAGAACAGCAGCAACGTTCTCCCTGGTGTAACAGCTTAATATTTATTCCTTAACACATCATTTAAAATAAATCAGATGGTCTGGTTACTCATCTTATGGTGGATTATTTTGTGCAAATTATCTGCTGCTTTGCAACAATGATTGCAAGTTAATAATGTTTCAGTGATTATAAAATGGAGACATGAGACTGCAGGTGCTAGAATCGTGAGCAAACAACAAAGTGCTGGAGGAACCTGGCCAGGTCAGGCAGCATCTGTGGAAGGTGATGGGCAGATGCCGTTGCGGGTTGAGACCCTCCATCCCGAAAGGGTCTCGACCAGAATCCTATTGCATTCAATCTCCCGATGTGGCTTCTACATTAGCGAGACCAAGCATAGACTAGGTGAGGCAGAGTTCCCAGTTACTAACCAGTTTAACTCCCCTTCCCATTCCGAATTTTCTGTCCTTGGCCCCCTCCATTGCTAGAGTGAGGCCACATGCAAACTGAAGGAACAACACCTCATATTCTGCTTGAGTAACTTACACACCATTGGTATGAACATTGAATTCTTCAGTTTCAAGTAATGCTCCTCTACCTTCCCTCTCTTTTCCCTTTCCCACATAGGCCGTCATCCCAGTGCGCGCACGTTTTCCCCACCATCACCCACTACCCCAGTCACCCCGCTCCTTTCCCTTGCTCCATACGCTCATTCCCCTCCCATCCCTGGGTTCCCCATTTTTTTGTGCCCCTTCTTTCCCTTCCTCTGTTCCATTCCACACATATCCTTCCTTCTGACTTTACGTTTCATTCTTTTACTTATTTAGTTTAGTTTAGAGATACAACACGGACACAGGCCCTTTAGCCCATCGAGTCTGCGCCGACCGGAGATTACCTACACACCTGGGACAATGTTACAGTTTTACCGAAGCCAATTAACCTATAAACCTGTACTCCTTCGCAATGTGGGCAGCAACCGGAGCACCCGGAGAAAACCCATGTGGTCACAGGGAGAACGTACAAACTCCATACAGACAACACAAGTAGTCAGGATTGGACCCGGGTCTCTGGCGCTGTAAGTTAGCAACTATACCGCTGCGTCACTATGCTGCCTTACCTGCCATCCTTTTTGTCTCCTTTCACCTCTAGTCTTAGTTGCTATCTCCACCCATCTGCCAATTATTCCCCTCATGTGTTTATTTATGACTTACCAAGCTTTGCCCCAAACCAAACTCTTCCGGCTTTCTCCACTTACTCCAAAATCTGAAGAAGGGTCTTGACCTTGAGACATTTGTCCTTTCCCTTCACTGAGTTCCTCCAGAATTTTATTTTTTGCTCAAGATTCCAGCATCTATATAGTCTCTTGTGCCTCCATGTTTCTCAGCTGGCTGGAGGCAGGTGATGAGATCAACCTCTGCATTTAACATTGCTCTCCCACCAAGACCACCCAACTGGATTCACTTTCTCATGGAAAGACCTAAAAAAAAAGAAACACAAACCGATTATTTGGCAACAAGGTGAATCTTCAATAGAAGTGATTGAAAGACACAACATGAAAACACCCCCTTTCAGCCCACCAGCGTCCATATCGATCACCTATTCCCTAGTTTCACCTATTCACACTTTAACTCCCCCTTTCCACACTGATGTTTCTGTTCTCCACTGTCAGAGTGAGGCCCAGCGCAAATTGGAGGACCAGCACTTCATATTTTGCTTGGGTAGCTGCATCCCAGCGGTATGAACATTGACTTCTCCAACTTCAAGTAGCCCTTGCTTTCCTTTTCTCTCCATCTCCTTCCCCTTCCCAGTTCTCCTACCAGACTTACCGTCTCTGACTACATTTTATCTCTGTACCGCCCACTCCCCTGATATCAGTCAGAAGAAGGGTCTCGACCCGAAACGTCACCCATACCTTCTCTCCAGAGATGCTATTTCTCCCGTTGAGTTACGCTAGCATTTTGTGTCTACCTATTCCCTTGTTCTATGTTATCCCACTTTCATATCCACTCCCTACATACCAGGGGCAATTTTACAGAGGTCAATCAACCTTTTAATTATGCTAATATATTACTACCAATGCCAGGAGCTCTTAATTTGTATATTAATGTCTAATACAGCAACTCAAATGTCTAGTTGGGATTCTACGTCTTTGGGATGTGGGTGGTAACCGAAGCACCTGTAGGAAACCCAAACCGTCACAAAGAAAACATGCAAAAATCCACATAGACACCACCTGAGGTCAGAATTGAAGTCAGGTTTCTGGCCCTGTGCGGCAGCAGCTCTACCAGCTGCATCATTGTGCTGCCTCTACTCCGTTTTTCTCTGGAACTCGTTCTACCTGTGGCCCCTCTGCATAGTTGTTGAGATTTTTAGTATATGACAGAAAACGGGATGGCATCGGCCTGTTAGCTTGACATCTATCACTGGTGAAAATGGCAAAATTCGTTATTGAAGAGCTGTCGGAATATTTAGAAATCAAGCACAATCAACATGGCTGAATGAAAGGGAAGTCATGTTTGACAAAATTGCTGGATTTCTTTTAAGGATATAACAAGCACGGTGCAAAAAGAGCAATGCTTTTGGATTTCCAGAAGGCATTCTAGTTACTGCTTTAGACATTAATATACAAACTAAGAGCTCCTGGCATTGGTAGTAATATATTAGCATAAGTAAAATATTGGCAAACAGAAAACAGCAATTTCATGTCAGCAAAGTTGTATCGCTGGGATCTATGCTGGGGCTTCAACCATTTACAATTTCCATTAATGACTTGGATGATGGGTGTGAGTACATGAGAGCCAGATTTTCTAATGCTACAAAAATAAATGTGAAAGTAATGAAGAAGATAGGGGTCATCTTAAGGGGAAAGATTGAGCCAGTTTTCCTATTTTCAATGGCATAGGAGCCAAGGCAGAGACTGATTTTTAGTGTATTGGGAATCAGGTGAGAGGTCGTTAACATATGATGAGCATTTGAGGGCACTGGGCCAGTATGCGCTGGAGTTTAGAATGATGAGGGGGGGACCTCATTAAAACTTACCGAATAGTGAAAGGCATGGATAGAGTGGATGTGGAGAGGATGTTTCCACTAGTGGGAGAGTCTAGGAACAGAATCAATAGCCTCAGAATAAAAGGACATACCTTTAGAAAGGAGATGAGGAGGAATCTCTTTAGTCAGAGGGTGGTGAATCTGTGGAATTCATTGCCACAGATGGCTGTGGAGGCCATTGGGTATTTTTAAGGCGTAGATTGACAGATTCTTGATTAGTAAGGGTGTCAGGGGTTATGGAGAGAAGGCAGGAGAATGGGGTTGAGAGGGAGAGATAGATCAGTCATGATTGAAAGGCGGAGTAGACTTGATGGGCCAAATGGCCTGATTCTACTCCTAGACCGTATGAATTTATACTGGAGCTGAAGCCAAGATTAGATAGATTGCCATGAAATTATAGGATAATTTAAATAATAATTTAAATAATATAAAATAATATAAAATACAGGATCTTCGATCCACCAAGTTCATGCCTACCATCAACCACCTATTTACAGTAATCTAATTTTTTACGCTGTCCATATCTTTATCAGATGGCATCTAATTTTAGCATTTTTGGAGAGCAATTTACATTGGCCAATTAATCTCCCATCCTGGATGCTTTTGGGATGTAGGAGGAAGCCGGAGCACCCAGGAAAACCCCATATAGTCACAGGTAGAACATGCAGACTTCATGCGGGCAGCACCTGAGATTGAGCTTGGGTCTCTGGCACTGAAAGGCGATGGCTCTACTAACTGCTGTTCTTTAAACTCAGTATTCAATGATACCTTATTGTCACATGTACGGGTGCAATGTAATGCTTGGTCCCCCAGTCATGTACAGGTGTAATGTAATAAAAGGTCCCCCAGTCATTCTCGATGGCCCCTCCCTTGGTTCCCCATCATTCTCAACGGCCCCCAGCAGTTCTGCTCCCAGCCGTGGCTTTCATAGAAACAGAAACATAGAAAATAGGTGCAGGAGGAGGCCCTTCGGCCCTTCAAGCCAGCACCGCCATTCATTGTGATCCTGTTGTAAAGTATGGTCCCATTTATTGTGAGTTTAATCGCAGTATTAATGGCATTGTAGAGCAGGCTTGAGGGGCCATATTAACCCCTGGTCTTGGTTATTATGCTGCTATTGCAGTGAGTTGTGGGAAGTGTAGCCACCATGTTGCTGAAAATGGACACCATGTCGGAGGGATGACCGCTTCTGTGCTGAGAGAAGCTGCTCAATGCTGAGTCACCAGGTGGAAAGAGGCCAAATAAACCACACCTTAAATTCCCTGGCACAGGAAGGGCGAGGAGGCTGCTCACTTACAGACATGATTTAGGCCTGTGGTTGCCATAGGAACAGCTGCACTGACACCAAAGGTTTTGGATAGAGTGTGTTTCACTGCAGGCCCCAAGGGGAGGCAGCTTGTGGTCTGTCTCAACTCATTGCTCCTGGGTTTTGCCATTGCTCTGGGCAAGACTGAGCTGTGCAGCCATCCTTGTGTATATATAAACAGACACACACAGACACGGTACTGCTCTTACGTTGATGTGATGGTTGAGAAAAGGAAGGGAGGCTTTTGGATTCTGTTCTGGGCTTTGTTGCCATAGTGATATTGTGTTCAGATTGAGTTCTTCATTCTCTTTTTAAAATGTTATGTCGGAGCCGCGAGTCCAGTTTGGGCTGTTTTTCCTGACTATTTCTGGAGCATAGACCCTGCCCTACGAGCTCTTTCATTGCAGCCAGCTGTTAGATCACGGAGAGGCCTTGCTGGGGCAGACTGAGTTGCAGTTTGATTTGCTTCCTTTGTAAACAGGCCAGAACTGCTGTAGCTTTTAACTCTGGTTGGCAAGTGTCTCCCACACAGCTGGCATTAGATGCTGCCACCCGGTATACTTTGCAATTTACATTGGAGTCGTGTTAAACTGGTCCTACAAACCCAGTTTCAAAACTTCTATCGGAGAAATAAAAAGGGTTACCGAACAGTCTTGTATGTTGAAAGCTATGTCAGCTGCTGTGGTAACATGATCATTCCGGTATGACACTGAATCATTCACATGAGGATAATTTCAGATTAAATCCCTCGTTTGATCTGAATTTGGTGATCTCAGACAGGGATTGCAGCCTAGACACGAGGCGGCACGATGGCGCAGTGGTCGAGTTGCAGCCTTACCGCTCCAGAGACCCCGGTTCGATCCTGACTACGGGGGTGTTGTCTGTACGGAATTTTGTACGTTCTCCCCGTGACTGCTTGAGTTTTCTCTGGGTGCTCTGGGTTCCTTCCACACTCCAAAACCATACAGGTTTATAGTTTAATTGGCAATGGTAAAATTGTAAATTGTCCCTAGTGTGTTAGAATGGTGGTAATGTGGTAGTGTGTGGGGATTGCTGGTCGGAGCGGACTGCCAGTCAACGCGGACTTGGTGGGCCGAAGGGCCTATTTCTGTGCTGCTTAAACTAAACTAGACACAAAATGCTGGAGTAACTCAGCAGGACAGGCAGCATCTCTGGAGAGAACGAATGGGCGACTTTTCGGGTCGAGACCCTTCTAAATGTGAGAGATTCCATGCTGGTGGTATAAATTAGTACGGTCGCCTTGAGTCTACACCAATTTGATGTCTGGCAGTCCTGTTGTTGTGTAGGCATCAGGCCAGGGCAGTCACTTCCAGTTGCCTGTCTCTTTAATTCTCATCCCACTTCCACTCTGACCCCTGCCTTCAGCCTGGTACATTGCTCCACCAATGCCCTCTGTACGTTCAAGGAACTATACTTCATCTGTCTGGCACATTGCAGTCCTTTGTACTTATTGCTGAATTCGGCAATTTCAGGTAATCGCCCTTCTTTCCCTCCGCAGCTGTAGCTATGCGTCTTCATTTCTATTTTTTCCCCTCTTGTCTCCTTACTGCTGGCTTTTAAAGTAGTTGTTACCTTGACAACTTAGGTCTGCACCTTATCAGACACAATCCCTCTTTCTCTCCACCCCTCCCCCTCTCTGCAATTTAAAGCAGGCTTGTTTCCTCACTTTTCCAGTTCTGGTGAAGGGGTCCTTGACCTGAAATGCTGATCCTGTTTATTTCCCCGGGATACTGCCAGTACTGCTGAGTGCGTCCAGCATTTCTGCGTTTGTTTAATCTACGATAGCCAGGATAGCTCTCTTAACTTGTCCTTTCATGATGAAACATTGGAATAGTTGAAACCATTCCATTCCTCATGTCTGCTTTGTGAGGTATTTAGATTGTGACCCGGTGGTGTAGCAATAGAGCTGCTGCCTTACAACACCAGAGACCCGGGTTCGATCTTGACTATGGGTGGTGTCTCTACGGAGTTTGTACGTTTGCTTCGTGACCTGTGTGGGTTTTCTCCGCGATCTCCAGATTCCTTCCACATTCCAAAGACGTATAGGTTTGTAGATTAATTGGATTCAGTAAAATTGTAAATTGTCCCTCGTGTGTAGGATAGTGTCAGCGCGCGGGGATCGCTGTATCTACACTTCATTTACCCGCCTTTGCTCCATTTACCATGCTATCATGGTAACAAAAAGAACTTCCTTTGCCTTGGAACCTGTAATTATTCATCCACCTCCACAGTTGCCAAGGGTCCTTCCTCCAGGCATTCCCCTTTCCACAGCCAGTTAGAAAGGGAGCATTAAATGAACCTGCAATCTTGACTAAAGCACCAGCTTTCAGTCTGAAGAAACAACGGCTGTGCATTCCCTCCGCAGATGCTGCCTGACCCGCTGAGCTCCACTAGTTCCGGTTGATTACTGCGCAAACACCTCATAAGTGGTTATCTTGCGCAGGTTGGAGTGAGTAGAGTAGTTATTAAATTTTGAAGTGGGCCTTTTGGACCAAGTTGAGGAGATCTAGTTGCTCAGTCCCCTTTTTAAATGACTTAACAGCGCGTGTGTTGGGTGGTAACATATTCCATTCCCTTATTGTCCCTGAGTAAAGGGGATATTGGTAGCAAAGTTTATTGAAATTTAACGAGTTGTTGATGTAGGGACCGGTATTTTGTTTTGTTTCATGGCAGTTGGTGCTCTGAGATGACGAAAGATTTGATGGCGTGATTTTGTGAATCTCCTTGTAAATTGCAATAAGTCTTTGCCTGATTCTGCGGAGCTCTGGGGTATCCCATCCGAGAGAAGTCAGCATATTATTCACGCTTGATTTGCGCTTGCAGTCATTACAAAGCGGGCTACTCGCCGTTGTGCTTTCTCCAGGGTGATCTTGTTATTGTTGTTGAAAAGATCTCATACGGCTCCACAATACTCCAATTTGGGCCTGACCAAGGACTTGTAGGCATTCTCTTTGACGGACTTGTAGGCATTCTCTTTGACGGATGTACTACAGGCGTGAAAACTTCTTATAAGAAGGCCGAGAGTTCTATTTACTTTGTTAGACACTTGACTAATATGTGTCGCCCAACTTAAATCTTTGCTTAATTCGACTCCTAGATATGGGTGATGGTCGACAGCAAGCAATGTATGGCTACCCACGTTATATTCCAATAAAAGTGGTTTAGTTTTGTGTGAGACATGTATGGTATGACATTTGGTTGTATTGAATGACATCTGCCAGGTTTTCCCCCACTCACAGAGGGCATCCAGATCCTTCTGTAAGGACAAGCTGTCTTCTGGTGTTTTAATCTCTCTATAAATTATGGCGTCATCTGCGAAGAGTCGAACTCTGGACAAAACTGCATTTGGATTGTCATTGATATACAGTAGGAAGAGCAATGGACCCATGACAGTCCCCTGTGGCACACCTGATGCCACAGGAGTTTCAATAGCCGTCTCTCCCTGCAAGAGAACTCGCTGGTGTCTCCTTGTCAAAAAGATCTCAATCCATTTTAAGATTTCCATCTCAATCCTCCATCACTTTGAGTTTTGCATTAAATTAATCTGATTCGTCATCAGTCCTTCCCATCACTAATTTCTCCATAATTAACAAGTTCTGAAAAATGAATAAGTCAGTTTTCACATCCTTGTGATTTATTTTTCCCTTCTGGGTTTTGGTAATGAGATAATTGAAACCTGCAGCACATCGTGTCTACTGGCCTGTTCACCGCTAATCATGCGACACTCTGAAATCCCTGAAAATGTTCAAGTATTTATCCAATTCCCTTTTGAAGGTTACTATTGAATGTATGCACCACTCAGTCAAGTGGTGAATTCCAAACCCTAATCCCTCAATGCATAGAAAGACTTGTATCAAGTATGGTTCTTTAGCCAATCGCCTTAACATCTGAAGAAGGGTCTCGACCCAAAACGTCACCCATTCCTTCTCTCCAGAGATGCTGCCTGTCCCGCTGATTTACTCCAGTTTTTTTGTCTCTATCTTCGTTCTTCATTTTTTAACCCTTCAACGGCTGGAATTGATTTGATTTGATTTCTTCTGCCATCTCTGCTACAAACCCTGTTTTTTGAGTTTGTTCTGTAACCCTGGCCCCTCATCTTGCCCTTGTGCCTTAGTAGGAGGACAGGCTTGTGCAGGTTGGATGGCGGGAATACAGGAACTTTTAGATTGATGAAATTCTCAGTCTTTGATAAAGTAATTTATTCTTGAGATGTG
Source organism: Rhinoraja longicauda (assembly GCF_053455715.1). Lineage (NCBI taxonomy): Eukaryota > Metazoa > Chordata > Chondrichthyes > Rajiformes > Arhynchobatidae > Rhinoraja > Rhinoraja longicauda. The sequence continues at coordinate 3,783,338 of NC_135992.1, forward strand.
GACTTTGTTGGCGAGGCCAGCATTTTGTCCATTACATGTCCACCACCGATTATCCGGCACCCTTGGTTCCAGAGCCTTTCTGGATGATCCATTTTGACGGACCAACAGAGGTCCTGGTCTTGGGGGACCAAGATACCGGCCACCAAATTCGGCCGTGGAAGTTGGCTATGGGAACGGATCTGGGGGCAAATTCGACCCGCCAATCGACGCTGAAGTCTCGAAGAGGTCGACATTGGCGCCTCACCCGGCCTAGGCCCCACATTTTCATTGGGGGGGGGGGGGGGGGGGGTGGTGGACTTGTATAACCTACCAAAGACCTTGCAAGGTCCCTTCCAACGGCAATGGAACTACAGTTGTAGTGGGACACTGGGATGTGTCTCATGGGCAGGATTTCCTTTCCTGAAATAATCTGTAGAGCCAGTTAAGGGTTTATAACAATCCAGCAGATTTGTTTTTACTGTTGCCAAAGTTTTATTCATGGACTTGAAATGTATGATTCAATTTCTTAACTGCCTGTTTCAATTTAATCAAAAGGGTTCCTTGGTTTTCTAACGCTCGCTTTGAGAATACCTTGATACTGTGGGTGGCACGCCTCTGAGTTAGCAGATAGTCCCATTCTAGAGCTTTAACCATGTAAATCTGGGCAGACACTCCAGCTAAGTACTGAAGAGAGCTGGGGACTTTTCCCAGGTAGCTTGTCAAGAATTTATCCTTCCATCAGCAACAAATTTTTAATATTATAGAATTGAAAAAGCAAATTAACAGCGTAGAAAATCGGAAATAAAAACAGCTTTGGAAACACGCTTGTCATTTGGGCAACTTTTGCAAAGGAAGAATTTGATACTTTCTTCATGAAAGCTGCCTGATTAGCTGAATATTTTGAACACTTTTTTAAACATTGGTCTTTTTGGGGAAGCTGATGTGGAATTTGCCGAATGTTTTATAACAGTAACAATGCTATTTAAAGTACTGGCTGAGCTGCAAATCGTGAACAGATCTTTTCGATACAAGTTTCAAGGACTCGTCTATCTATTCATTTATTTGGTATAAATGTGCAGCAACATGTAGTTCTACAGCCTTAAAACTAAGCCCATGGGTGGGTTTAACCAAGTTAAATGTGACTCAGAATCCTTGATGCCCTGGGCCCCAGCCCTGAGCTCAGACAGAGCTGCTTCTTTGTTCTCACAGCCAATATCCGTACCTGAAAACTCTCTGGGTTAGGCTGGAGTCTGCGGTAATTTATTGAGAGTCGGGGTCCCTGGGCACCTGGTTACAAGCTCTAGGCCTGCACATGCACCCAGATTTGGGCCTTTCAGGTCACAGGCCTCAATTGATTTATGTGTACCCGAGTGGAAGTCAAGTGTAGCTGCACTTGCGACTTCAAATGTCCAAGAGCGAGCATGTTTGAAGTGCTCACAAATAGGAATACACAGCTCTGGTTTGCATTCTTTGGAACATGAAATTATAGCGTTTTAGAATTGTGGACTGGAGTTTGTTACTGTAGAAAAATTATAACAGGATTTCTTGCATAAATATAGAAAAATTCTGTGGAGTTCAAAATTATGAATGCAAAATGACTAAATTTACATGAGATGAAGTTCTTGGTTTAGTTTCGTTTCGAGAAGGAGCGTGGAAACAGGCCCTTTGGCCCAACGGGTCTACGCCGACCAGCGATCACCTCATACATTAGCACTATCCTACACACTAGGAAGAATTTACAATTTTTACTGTAGCCAATTAACCTACAAACCTGTACGTCTTTGGAGTGTGGAAGGAAACCACTGAGGTGCCACAGAAGGCTGTGGAGACTATCAGTGGCATTCAGCACCCGAACGTTTTTCCTCGTGTTAGTTTTATTTCCTCTCCCCTCTCTGCCGTGTGAACAAACCCTGGTTTTCGAGTTTGTTCATATTGTTCATATTGTCTGTTGCAACCTACCAAAAGCCCTGCGTCTTGCAAGATCCCTTGCAAAGGCAGTGGAGCTCAGTTCCACTGGTGCACTGGGATTTGTCTAATGGGGAGGATTTCCTTTCCTGAAAGAATCTGTGGAGCTAGTTAAGGGTTTATAACAATCCTGCAGATTTGTTTTTACTGTTGCCAAAGTTTTATTCACAGACTTGAAATGTATGATTCACATTCTTGAACAGCCTGTTACAATTTGATCTAAGCGGTTTCTTGATTTTCTAATACTAGCCCCGTGAATGCCGTGATACTGCGGGTGGCACGCCTCCGAGTCAACGGGTAGTCCCATTCTAGAGCTTTAACCACGTAGAGCTGGGAACTTTCCACTGGTAGCTTGACTAGAATTTATCATTCCAGCAACACCAAATTTAAAATATTATAGTATTGAAAAAGAAAATTAACAGCGTTGAAAATCTGAAATAAAAACATTGCACTCCTCTCTCCCCATTGCCCTGCAACTAGTTTCCTATCCAGTTCCTTTTAAATACCACTAGACCAAGTGGGCCAAAACCTCTCCTGCATTGGTGCAGCACCCTCTCCTCCCCTCCCCTCCCCTCCCCTCCCACTCCCTCCCCTCTCTTCCCCTCTCCCCCTCCCGCACCCCTCCCCCTTTGCCCCTTCCCCTCCTCCCACTCCATCCCCCCACTCCATCCCCCTCAACCCCCCTTATCCTCCCTCCCTCCCTCCCCCCACCCTCCCTAGGAGATAGATTTAAACTTTAAAATATGAATAACTTAAAAAATATAACACCAATTTCAATGAAACTACTATTTTTACCATTAAAGTGACGATGGTGAGTAAGGTGGGCCTAAAATTGTCGCGCTATCGTGTATCGTTTTGGCTGAAGTTCAGTCACAAACAAGATAACAAACGAGAGTTTTAGTATATAGATGACTGGAAGAGGTCTTTGCCACCACCTCAATGGCATCCCGAACGTCTTTCCTCATGTTAGTTTCTGTTCTTTTGCCGTTTACTTGCATTCTTTGTCTTGTGGTCCTTGACCCTTTCATCAATAGGAACAGGTTCTCTCTGTTTTCTTAATGAATTGAAATAACCTCTATTCTCAGGGGTTCCGGTTCTCGTTCAATCTCTTCTCTTGCGGGTGTTATATCTAAATGCACGCAGTACACGAAACGAGGTGGATGAGCTTATAGCGCAGTTAGAAATTGGCAGGTATGACGTTGTGTGCATCACAGAGTCATGGCTGGAAGAGGATCAGAGCTGGGAGCTGAACATCCACAGATACGCATCCTATTGAAAAGACAGGCAGGTGGGCAGAAGGGGTGGAGTGAATCTGTTGGTAAGGAATGTAATCCAATCCTTAGCTAGAAACAATATAGGATCAGAAGACGTAGAATCCTTGTGGGTGGAGTTAAGAAACTGCAAGGGTAAAACAATCGTGATGGAAGTTATATACAGGCAGTCAAATACACCGATAAGCCAAAACATTATGACCCGATGAGCCATAAACATTATGACCACCTGCCTAATATGCTGTTGGTGCTCCATTTGCAGCCCCATACGCAGCAGGGTGCGATGCAATGTGTATTGTGACACATTCCTCCCGTGACTCTGTGACTTGTGCCACAGTAGACCTTCTGTCGGTTCGGACCAGACGGGATAGCCTTCGTTGCCCTCGCGCATCGATGAGCCTTGGGCGCCCAACACCCTTTCGCTGGTTTGTGGTTTGTCCCTCCTCGGACCACTGTCGGTGGGTACTCACCACTGCTGACCGGGAGCAACCCACCAAGCCTTGCCGTTTCAGAGATTCTTTGACCCAGTCGTCTGGCCATAACAATTTGGCCCTTGTCAAAGTCGCTCAAGTCTTTACTCCTGCTTCAAGAACTGGCTGTTCACTTGCTGCCTAATATATCCCACCCCTTGGCAGGTGCCATTGTAACAAGGTAATCAATCCTGTCAGTGGTCATAATGTTTTGGTTCATCGGTGTAGTAGTCAGGATATAGGACACAAATTACATCAGGAAATAGAAAAGGCATGTAAGAAAGGCAATGTTACAGTGGTCATGGGGGAATTTCAATGTGCAAGTAAACTGGGAAAATCAGGTTGGTACTCGATCCCAAGAGAAGGAATCTAGAATGCCTACGACGTGGCTTCTTAGAGTAGCCTGTGGTCGAATGCACTAGGGAAAAGGCAATTCTGGATTTGATGTTGAGTAATGAACCTGACTTAATTAGGGTGCTTAAGGTGAAGGAACCCCAAGGAGGCTGTGATCATAATATGGTAGAATTCAGCCTGCAGTACGAGAGGGAGAAGCTGAAATTGAATGTTTCTCTATTACTATTAGCGCAGTGCAGCGTAGGTTCCCGAGGTTAATTCCTGGGCTGGAGGGACTGTCATATGAGGAAAGATTGGAAAGACTGGCCTTGTATTCACTGGAATTTAGAAGGATGAGAGGGGGTCTTATAGAGACGTATAAAATTATAAAAGGACCGGACAAGTTAAATGCAGGAAAAATGTTCCCAATGTTGGGGGAGTCCAGAACCAGGGGCCACTGTCTAAGAATAAAGGGGAGGCCATTTAAAACTGAGGTGAGAAGAAACTCTTTCACCCAGAGAGTTGTGAATTTGTGGAATTCTCTGCCACAGAAGGCAGCGGAGGCCAATTCACTGGATGAGTTTAAAAGAGAGTTAGATAGAGCTCTAGGGGCTAGTGGAATCAAGTGATATGGGGAGAAGGCAGGCACGGTTTACTGATTGTGGATGATCAGCCATGATCACAATGAATGGCGGTGCTGGCTCGAAGGGCCAAATGGCCTCATCCTGCACCTATTTTCTATGTTTACTGTTGAGTAAAGGTAACCACAGGGGCATGAGGTGGGAGCTGCCTAAAGTTGGTTGGAAGGGGATCCCTGCACAATGACGATGGAGCAACAATGGCAGGATTTTTGGGAGTAATTTGGAAGACACGGGACCTTTTGATCCCAAACAGGAAGAAACATACTAAGGGGAGAATGAGGCCTCCGTAGCTGAGAAAGGAAGTTAAAAATAAAAGAAAATGGTAAAAAAGCTTGAGGATTGGGAAGTTTTAAAAAACCAACAGAAGGCAACTAAAAAAGCAATAAGGGGAGAAAACCTGACATATGAAGGTAAACAAGGCAATAATATAAAAGAGGATACCAAAAGTTTATTCAGATGTACGAGTAAAAGAGAGGCAAGGGTGAACATTGGACTGCTGGAAAATGACGCTGGAGAAGTGATAGGGAACGTAGAAATAGCAAATTAACTGAATTTTTGTTTGTGTCAGTCTTCACAATGGATCAATGTGCCAGAAATTTAAGAGTCAAGGCACAGAAATTATTACTGAGGAGAAGGTGCTTGGGAAGCTGAAAGGTCTGAAGGTGGATAAGTTACCTGGCAGCGGCAGAGGCAACGTGTTCGCCCGCCCCGAATCGCGGGGCTTGGGTCGGCCCGCCATGGACCTTTCACCATCCGGCGCGGCCTGAAATAGGCCGCGGGATTTTTTCACCGCCCAGCGGGGGCTTCAATATCGGGAGCCCCGACCGCCCCGACGTGGCAACTCCAACAGCCTGACCGCGGGACAAGACAGCAGGGAAGAGAAAAAGACATTCTGGCCTTCCATCACAGTGAGGAGGGACTGGAGGAGACTCACTGTGATGGATGTTTCTTTTTGTTTGGTGTTAGTTGTGATTGTATGTGTTATTGCATTTTTATTGATTAATCTTATTGGCCTTATTGTTCAACTGCGGGTAATGTTTCATTTTACTACACATTTATGTGTATGTAACAAATAAACGACTATTGACTATTGACTATTGACAGATGGACTGCACCCCACGGCTCTGACAGAGGTAGCTGTTGAGATTGTGAAGGCATTAGTGGTGATCTTTCAAGAATCACTAGAGTGAGGAATGGTTCCAAAGGACTGGAAACTCGCATATGTATCTATAAGAAAATAACTGCAGATGCTGGTACAAATCGAAGGTATTTATTCACAAAATGCTGGAGTAACTCAGCAGGTCAGGCAGCATCTCAGGAGAGAAGGAATGGGTGACGTTTCGGGTCGAGACCCTTCTTCAGACTGAAGAAGGGTCTGAAGAGGGTCTCGACCCGCATATGTATCTCCACTGTTTACGAAGGGAGCGAGGCAAAAGAAAGGAAATTACAGGCTAGTTAGTCTAACTTCTGCGGTTATTAAAATTTTTAGAGTCCATTATGAAGGGTAAGGTTTCGGGGTACTTGGAAGCACAAGATAAATAGGCCAAAATCAGCATGGTTTTGTCTGACAAATCTATGGGATTTTTTTGAGGAAGTAACAAGTAGGACAGACAAAGGAGAGTCGTTGGATGTTGTTTATTTGGATTTTCAGGCCTTTGATAAGGTGCCACACGTGAGGCTGCTAAACAAGTTGGGAGCCCATGGTATTAGAAGCAAGGTACCAGCTGACCATTTAATATTTTGTAAAAACAGGTTAAACGGTGGGCTTTACGTCTGTCTTGGAGCGGATTCCACCCCAATGAATTTAGAAATTTGTTACAGATTTCAGACACCACTACCATTTACCTTGTCTTCTCGTCTGCTCCACCATTTACACCTCTTGTCTCATCTGTTTGTTAATATAATTGATCCATTCCCACATCCTTTGGATAGACAAAAGTGCTCAGCGGGTTAGGCACTATCGCTGGAATGGCTGGATCCTCAACACTACCTGTTCTCCACCTATCCTCTTATCATCCGCAAGCTTGGCCATCAAAAAAATCCTTTTTGGGTGGGTAACATTTCAGGCTGGAAACCTTCATCAGACTGAAAGTGGGGAGGGGGGGGGGGGGGGGGGGGACACTGGAGGTGGGAAAAGGCCAGAACAAATCAGAGCCAGCAACAGATGAACAAGGAAAGGTGGAGTCCATTGTTGACTGGGGAACAGGGATGCGAACTGTGGAACTGATAGGATGACGTGGGTGGGGGGGGGGGGGGAGAGAGAGTGAGCAGGGGTTATATGAAATCAGATAAATCAACTCTCATACCGCTGGTATGAACCCCCTGCCCCCCCCCCCCCCCATTTCAGTCTGAAAAAGGGTTCCAATCCAAAACTACACCCTTCACCCTTTTCCCCCAGAGATTTTGCATGACCTGAGTTATTCCAGCACTTTGTGTCTATCTTCGGTATGAACCAGCATTTGCAGTTCCTCCCCCCACATCCTTTGGTTTTGCTTCTCCATCCCATTGTCATTTAATCTCCCTCCTTTTATCTTCATCAGGGACCTTGTGTTTTATGCTTTCCTTTCTTCAGTGCCCATTTCTCCCTGCATCCCTACTCTCCAAGTTTCTTTGCACCGTAGTCTTTGACAATCTAATGTTTTCTCGTTACGATGAAAATTAATTGACCTGAAAAGGTTCTCTCCGTAGAAGCTCTCTCATGTGTCAAACATTTCCAGCATTTTCTATTTTATTTGGGATCTCTAGTATTTTGTGACAGGGAAATGAAGGATGTGCTGCACAATGGAAGGGGGAGGAACAACAGTCGATCTGTTTGGTTGAGTGCTTCAGGAACAAGGGTACAGGAGGCTCCTGAGAAACTCCTTGACAATTTTCACTGCATTAAAACCACAATTCAAATAGCAGATATTGTTTTGAACGTAGGCTCTGCGTTCTGCCTATGTTTAGTTTAGAGATACAGTGCAGAAACAAGTCCTTCGGCCCAATGAGTCCGCACTGAGCAACAATCACGTCGTATATTAGCACTAGTATACACACTAGGGACAATTTACAATTCTTACCAAAACCAATTAAACTGCAATCCTGTACGTCTTTGGAGAACCCGGAGCACCGGGGGTAAACCCACACAGTCACAGGGAGAACGTACAAACTCCATGCTGACAGCACCTGTAGACGGGATCGAACCCGGGTCTCTGGCACTGTAAGACAGCAACTCTACCGCTGCGCCCCCACCGTGCCGTTGTGTGTTAATTATCAGTCCTGCTTCCAGCCTGTGTAGTTTTTGAGCCGATCTTTGTTCGTATCTGCAGCTCCAGAACATTTTCAGATGTACAAGCAAATGTTCCTAGGAAGAGACGCGGGAGCTTGTATTGTAGCTGGTGAAGTTCCAGGCCATCAGACAGACAGACAGATTACAATGGGCATCTCGTGGCAAGCCTGAAGATACCAGAGTGAAGGAATGGAATTGAATGGTGAGTACTAATTTCATAAGTTGTTGGAACAGAATTAGGCCATTCAGCTCATCAAGTCTACTCCGCCATTCAATCATGGCCGATCTATCTTTCCCTCTCAACGCCATTCTTCTGCCTTCTCTCCGTAACCCTTGACACGCCCTAGATAGACACAAAATGCTGGAGTAACTCAGTGGAACAGGCAGCATCTCTGGAGAGAAGGAATGGGTGACGTTTCAGGTTGAGACCCTTCTTCAGTCTGAAACATCACCTATTCCTTTTCTCCAGAGATGCTGCCTGGCCTGCTGAGTTACTCCAGCATTTTGTGTCTATCATCGGCGTAAACCAGCATCTGCAGTTCCTTCCTACCCTTGACACCCTTACTAATCAAGGACCTATCAATCTCCACCTTAAAAAATATCCATGAACTTGGCCTCGACAACCTTCTGTGACAATGAATTCCGTAGATTCACCACCCTCTGTCTAACGTAATTCCTCATCTTTCTAAAGGAACGTTCTTTTATTCTGAGGCTGAGGCCTCTGGTCCTAGACTCTCCCACTAGTACTGGTTTTTCATGAGAGATATGCAAACTGTTTGGCCTGACGGTAGGGTCCTGTATGGACCAGAGCTTGATTTGGGTGGCCTCACTTGGGTTCCTCATTGCTGGGAGGGTAAACTAGTTTTTGAAGTTGTCAATAACTTTGACAGGGTAAATTAAAACCCAATGTGCAAGTACTCTACAAGTACAGGAAGCATCCGCGGAGGGAGGAAGGTATTAACCCTTCCGCAACGAGAATTGTTAACGTTTCAGGGCCATTCTTAGTTATGTGTATGACCAAAAATATGAAAAATTGTGGAATACATCTCTTCTAATTCTGAAAGCATTACAGGTATATTGCTTTGTACTTGTATATTGTACTTGTATATTGTACTTGTATATTGTATATTCCTTTGTCCCGCCCCCCCTGACATCAGTCTGAAGAAGGGTCTCGACCCGAAACGTCACCCATTCCTTCTCTCCCGAGATGCTGCCCGACCTGCTGAGTTACTCCAGCACTTTGTGAATAAATACCTTCGATTTGTACCAGCATCTGCAGTTATTTTCTTATACATATTGTTTTGTACTGTATATATGACTTGTATATGTCAAAGTTTATCAAGTGAAATTTTTATGTTACTAGACCAAGTGGACCCATTTCTCGTGGGGTTTCCATTGTGACCTTGGGAAATCGTGTTTTTCCTTTAAAATAAATTATTTAAAAAAAAATAAAATGAAATCTCAATGAAATAAAGATCCTATGTAAAATAAAGAGGCCGACGTCTTTTCCAAAAAGGGGCGGCCGGGCGATGAGTGTCTCCCGGGGCCGTGGGCAGGCGAGGGGGACAGGGAAGGGAATCGGGCGTCGAGCGGGAGGTCAGAGCCAATCATTCGACCCGATGTTGGGATGCGGGGCAATCGGGCGTCGAGCGGGAGTTCGTAGCCGATCAATGGACTCCACGCTGGGGTAGGGTCGGAGGTCAAACATGACTGGTCACGTGTGTGACCTTGCGAGGTCCACATTCCACAATTTTCCACATTTTATGGTCACACATGTGACTAAGAATGGCCCTTCAGATTGATAATCTTTGTTAGATTTTTTAGATTTAGAGATACAGCGCAGAAGCAGGACCTTCGGCCCACCGGGTCCGCGCCGCCCAGCGCTCCCCGCACATTAACACTATCCTACACCCACTAGGGACAATTTTTACATTTGCCCAGCCAATTAACCTACATACCTGTACGTCGTTGGAGTGTGGGAGGAAACCGAAGATCTCGGAGAAAACCCACGCAGGTCACGGGGAGAACGTACAAACTGACGAAAGGTCATGGACCTAAAACCTTAACTCCATCTCTCTCTCTCCGCAAATGTTGCCTGAGTTGCTGAATATTTCTACTTTTTCTGTTGTTTTATTTCAGATTTTGCTTTTGGGCTACCTTTTTAAGGGACCTACTAAGAGAGTGAACAAAACATGACCCACAGTTAGCAGACAAACACAGCATGATTCGGGAATATGGGCCGAGATCATATCATCACACACCAATCCCAAGAGGAAGTTTAGTCTTGGTTCATTAATTATGAAAAGCACATGCGGACTATCTGAAAGAGGGAGAACTGGGAATAGTATTATTTGGAGAGGTTTTATTATCTTCGCGGAAATGGATGTGGTGAGATTTGAGGTTTTAAAGTTGTCTCTGGAAGAAATTATAGGAGCAGTTTACAAATTCTAAGAGCAGAATTATGCCATTTGGCCCATGAAGTCTCCTCCACCATTCAATCATGGCTGATCTGTCAATCCCTCTCAACCACATTCTCCTGTCTTCTTCCCATAAACCCTGGCATCCGCACTAATCAAGAAACTGTTGAGCTACAATTCTAAGAACTATATTCTGCATTCTATATTGTTTCCTTTTTGCTACCTATTGTAGTTGAGTTTGGCTTGATTGTATCTGTGTATAATATTATCTGATTTGATTCAATAGCATGCAAAACACTGTGCCTTGGCACTTGACAATAGTAAACCTAAATCTAACATATATTGACAAAGGATTGAAGGAAATGTTGGTTCCATTAACAGGCAGCCAGTAACCATGGGAACCAGATGTAAGATATTTGATAATAGAACCTGAAAAATGAAATGAAGAATGTTTTGTGGCAAGTTGTGCTCAGGAGCCTGCTGCCTGGAAAACAGATTCAATAATGGCACCGATGGTTCAGCTCAAGCATGATTAGCCACATAGCCTTCTGTGTCATAATCTTCCATAATTAAATAATTGCCACACATCCTCTATAAGATCCGAAATATGCCCCCGACTCATTGAAGGTTCTATGGGAAGCAGCCATTTTGAGGAGACGTTGTCACAGCTGCTTTCATGGGTGCCATGTGGGAATTGCGGGTTGGTGAGGGTGTTACTAGAATAGTTCACGGTTCAAAGGCACAAGCTAATTCAGAGGGCAGCACAGTGGGGCAGCCTCACAGCGCCAGAGACCCGTGTTCGATCCTGATTACGGGTGCCGCCAGTGTGGAGTTTGCACGTTCTCCCTGTGACCGTGTGAGTTTCCTCCGGGTGCTCTGGTTTCCTCCCACATTCCAAACTCGTGCAGGTTTACAGATTAATTAGCCTCTGTAAATTGGTCCTAGTATATAGGATGCAAAACTGGGGTAACATAGAACTAGTTGAATGGGTGATCGATGGTCGGCGTGGGATGAAGGGCCCGTTTCCACACTAAATCTCTGAACTAAACTAAACAGATATGAAGTAGGAAAGATGCTGCAGATGCTGGTTTAAATCGAAGGTAGACACAAAAAGCTGGAGTAACTCAGCTGGACAGGCAACATCTCTGGAGAGAAGGGATGGGTGACGTTTCGGGCCGAGACCATTCTTCAGACTGATGTTAGATATGAATTTATTTTACAAAACTTCCTCAGAAAAGAAAAAAAACCACAATAGAAAACAGAAAACCTCAAGACCATGAGATCCATTGACCAATCAAAAAAATCCATACTGAATACAAACACCTGCTAGCAGTTAGCATCGCAGGATTGAGGAGGTGACTGCTGTTAAACTACCAACGGCAATGGGTGATTTAGTTTCTTTTAGAGATGCAGTGTGGAAACAGACCCTTCGGCCCACCGAGTGACCAGCGATCCCTGTACACTTGCACTATCGTATACATTAGGGACAATTTATAATCTTTACCAAAGCCAATTAACCTACAAACCAGGACCTCTCTGGAGTGTGGGAGGAAACCAGAACACCCCGGGAGAACCCACACGGTCACAGGGAGAACGTACTGACAGTACCCGTAGACAGGATCAGAACCCGGTTCTCTGGCGCTGTAAAGCATATCTACCACTGCACCACCGTGCCACCCCATTCTTTCCACCTTGCGGGTGGTGGTCAAGTAAACCGTTCAAAACTAACGTGGGTACGTTTTTGTAGGTGAGGTGTCAGGGGGTAAGAAGTTATGAAGGCAAGGCAGCTAAGCGGTGTTAACTACAAACCAGCTATGGTCTAATTACATGGCGACATCCTGATGGCAGAATGCTGTCAATGTTGGGATTTCAGAAGAGGCCAGAATTGGTGGAGTGCAAATATCTGGAGAATATCCGAGAAGATGAAGGTTGAGATGACAGAGATTTATAAACTAAGCTTAGGCAGTGGCAGATTGGGAGCCGAAGAGGTCCAAAGCTCAGACGTTACAGGGAAGTCAGTGGAGAAATGAAACTGATGGGTCTGATGGCCACCATCTATGTCACAAAAAAATGTAAATAACGTGATGGATTCCAAGAAGAGCGTGAAGACATGTCCACAGAGAATCAGCTGAGTGAGACTGGGCAGCAAAAGCTACAGGAAGGATACAAGGTGGGTAACATTAGTGGTAGGAAGGGGGCAGGATTAGTGTTGGGGTGAGTTCAGAGTCAATCCTGGATGAATTCAGCTCTCTCTCTCTCTCTCTATATATATATATATATATAGAGAGAGAGAGAGAGAGAGAGAGAGAGCTGGATTCATTCATATATATATATATATATATATTGCCCACACCAGCCATCAATCACCCATTCAACTAGTTCAGTGTTATCCCAATTTCACATTCTTCATACTAGGGGAAAATTACAGAGGCGAATTAACCTACAAATCCATGCATCTGTGTGTTTGTATATATGCATGTGTATATACATACATTCACACACACATACATATATGCACACGCACATACACATATATATATTGTGTGTGTGTAAAGCAGAAAGCCTCTGCTAAAGAATGCAGATACCAGATCGATAGCATATTAATACATAAATTGATATATATATAAATATATATAAATAAATATGCTATCTATCCAGTGTCTGCATCACACACACTTACACGTGTGTGTGTGTGTGTGTGTGTGTGAGAAGCAGAAAGCATCTGCTAAGGAATGCAGATGCTGTTCCCTCAGTCAGCAAGTGGTTCAGGCTTGACAGGTCCTATGTTCTCCCTGTCCGGGGATGTGTAACGCACAGCCTTTGAATGTAAACTCTGACACAGATGACTTCATCCACTGTCAAAGCAAAACCTGCAGGGATCTGAAAAATCACTCTCAGCCCTGTCCTTTGTGTGCCCCCACCAACCCCCCACCTCCCCTATCTCTACCTGGATACCCCTATATTTGAGCTTGGATTTTAAGGATTTTAGCACCTATAGCTGGAGCTAATTTGGCCTCTTCCCAGACTCACTCAGTTTGTGCTCAAATACAAGAGATCTTATGGTGAGCCCTTCTTCCTTTAGTCCATTGTGGGCATATCCACCAGTTCAGCCGTTGTTTTTTTTTTTCTCCCAAACTTATGCCTTGTTCAGGAGCAGGGGTGCTGAGCCTAGAGAAGCCAGGAGCGCAGGAACAGGGAGAGGTGTCGGTGCACTAGGAGCGCCGGGAGGGAGCAGGAGACGCGCTGATGGGAGGAGACGGGGGAAAACAAGCTGCAGCACGGAACGTGTTAAAATCTTTTGGCGGGCCGGATAAAATCTCTTGGCGGGCCGGATGTGGCCCGCGTGCCATAGTTTGGAGACCCCTGATTTAGATCATGGTTGATCTTTAACTGTAGTACAGTTTTCCCACAAAGCCCATATCCCATGATGTTTTTAATATCCATAAATCCATGAATCTCTGTCAAGAATATACCACGTAACTGAGGCTCCACAATGCTCTAGTGTAGACGTTTCCAAACTTCTCATCCTTACGGATGTAGTAAGGTATTGGCCAGACTTCTTCTAAATAGCCAATCCTTTATTTTGATGGGCAATTCCTCCTAACTTGGAGGAACATCATTCCCAAGTCAATCTGAAGAAGGGTCTCGACCCGTGACGTTTCTGGCCGAGACCCTTCTTCAGTCTGAATCGGTTCTTTGTCGCCCATTCCTTCTCTCCAGAGATGCTGCCTGTCCCACTGAGTTACTCCAGCATTTTGTGTCTATCATTCCTGCATCTATCTTTAGACTTTAGAGACACAGCACAGAAACAGGTCCTTCAGACCACTGAGCCCATGCCGACCAGCGACCACTCTATACACTAGCATGAAACACACCAGGGGCAATTTTTACAACTTAGCGAAGCCAATTAACCTACAAACCTGGTATTTATTCACAAAATGCTGGAGTAACTCAGCAGGTCAGGCAGCATCTCAGGAGAGAAGGAATGGGTGACGTTTCGGGTAGAGACCCTTCTTCAGACTGATGTGGGGGGGACGGGGGGGGGGGACAAAGGAAGGATATAGGTGGAGACAGGAAGACCTTACACAACCTACAAACCTGTACAGCTTTGGAGTGTGGGAAGAAACGGGAGAAAACCCACACTTTCACAGAACATACAAACTACGTACAGATATCACCCACAGTCAGGATCGAACCTGGGTATGTGGCACTGCAAGGCAGTAACTCTACAGTTGTGCCACTGTGCTGCCCCTTTTTGTTTTTTAAACATGTATGGACTGTTATCAGTTTATCAGAACCAAACCACTGAAAGTTTTGCAAGTCAATGAGATCTCCTTTTCTTCAAATCTTTCCAGCGTATAGGCCCAGTGTTTTTAATCTCTCCTCATACAATTCCTCCCCTGTAGGACTTTGTTCTGGTCTTATCGCAAGTATATCCTTCCCTGTTTTGGGAAAGCAGACCTGAACAGACTTCCAATTGTGCTCTCACCAAAGCCCCAGCTTATTGCATTAAGCTATCTATACTCTTGGCCTTTCTTGCAAGAGGATTGCAGAACAATGCACTGTTTGCTTGATGCGGCAATATGTTAACAAGCACACCTAGGACCCCCTGATAAACCAACATCTTTCAATGTCACACTATTTAAATGCTCCGCTTTGCTACCTAGTAAGGAAATGTCAGATGGAATAAAATGTGGAAAAATGTGAGATCACCCATTTTAGTAAAAACAAAAATGAAAAAAACTGGCATTTAAATGTTGAGGGATTGGAAGTGTTGGTGTGGAGAGAGACCTAGATATATATTTTTAGATTTTTAGATTTAGAGATACAGCGCGGAAACAGGCTCTTCGGCCCACCGAGTCCGCGCCGCCCAGCGATCCCCGCACATTAACACTATCCTACACACACTAGGGACAATTTTTACATTTACCCAGTCAATCAACCTACTTTATTGTACGTCTTTGGAGTGTGGGAGGAAACCGAAGATCTCGGAGAAAACCCATGCAGGTCATGGGGAGAACGTACAAACTCCGTACAGAGAGCGCCCGTAGTCAGGATCAAACCTGAGTCTCCGGCGCTGCATTCGCTGTAAGGCAGCAACTCTACCGCTGCACCACCGTGCCGCCCTATACAGGAAGTTAGCCTGCAGGTACATACGTTTTGTGATAGGAGCAGCGTTAGGCCATTCGACCCATCAAGTCTACGCCATTCAATTATGGCTGATCTATCTCTCCCTCCTAACCCCATTTTCCTGCTTTCTCCCCATTACCACTGACAGCAAGATTATTTGTTGGTGATCTTTTCCTTTTTGCCTATCTAAAGAAACTTGAAATCTGGTTTTCGGTTTCTCCCAGATGACTTGTATTCTATTCCCTCAATCGGTGTCTCTACTGATTATGCTACACGATTGCAAAATAATTGCCCAGGAACCAAGACTCTCCCTTCTCCCTGACCATGAATGCTCAATCAGTTAACTTCCATCCTCCAATCCAATTTAATTTTAATAACGTGAACCTGTTTTGGAAGATTGCTGGGCAATATTTGATTCTTTTATTGATAGACCTAAATCTCATGCAGTGATTTTTAATTTTTCAGTTGGCATTCAATAAATATTATAAATTATAGTCTGGAATAAATAAGTCACCCTGTAGAGTTAATGATTAGCCCTGACACTGAATAAACTATTCAGGTGCACTGACTGACCCTGCATTGAGTAAACAGTAAATCTTCACCGTTGTATAGTGAGTAGACCTGCTGGGTAAAGTTATTGTAAGAAAATAACTGCAGATGCTGGTACAAATCGAAGGTATTTATTTCACAAAATGCTGGAGTAACTCAGCAGGTCAGGCAGCATCTCAGGAGAGAAGAAACTATTTACTAGTACTAGTTACTGGAAGAAGTTACTAGTATTTCCAGAATAAACAGTGCCTATGTAAAATAAAAGGACGTCAGTCAACCTTGCCCTTACTCATCAGCGGTATGAACTCTAACTTCAAGTAACCCTTGCTTTCCCTCTCTCTCTCCATCCCCCCGCTTCCCGGTTCTCCGAACAGTCTGACTGTCCCCGATTACATTTTATCTATTTGCTTTGATGTCACCTTCTCCGAGCTAACAATGATCTATTTCCTTGGGCTGCATCCCCTTTGATGTCTTGTTCTCACACCTTGCACTTCCTTATCTCTGTGTCTCACTCTACTCTGACTTTCAATCTGAAGAAAGGTCTCGACCCAAAACATCACCTGTTCCTTCTATCCAGGGATGCTGCCTGTCCCGCTGAGTTACTCCAGCATTTTGTGTTTATTGTCTTTTGTATATTCAGGCTAAACTGCAGCAAATCTGCTATAAGAGAGAGCCATGCCTTTCAATTTATTTATTCATGGTTTGTGTTTGGGTAGAATTTATTGCATATCAGAGAGTAGTCGGTCAGATGTCACAAATGGGTAGGTTTCTTCTGAAGATAGGCACAAAGTGCTGGAGAAACTCACGGGTCAGTCTGATAGCTGAATTCCTACTTTGACACCATTTTCAAGCTATCTCCACAGCCACTGATATCTTTCACAATCACAAAATCCATTGATCTCTGTTTTGAATGCAATTAATGGCGGCCTCGGCAGATGTTGGTGTGGAGGAGCTCATGGATTCAGTACCCCAGGTGAAGAAATGCCTGCACAAGGAACTGCAGATGCTGGTTTACAAAAGAAGATGCAATGTGCTGGAGTATTCTTTTTGGCGAGCAGGAGGATGTGGGATGATTTTATAGAGGTGTACAAAATCATGAGAGGAATAGATTGAGTAAATGCACAGTCTTTTGCCCAGAGCAGGGGAATCGAAAACCAGAATACATAAGTTTATGGTGAGGGGAGAAAGATTTAATAGAAACCTGAGGGGCAACATTTTTACACAAAGGTTGGTGGGTGTATGGAACGAGCTGCCAGAGGAGGTAGTTGAGGCAGGTACTATCATGATATTTAAGAAACATTTGGACAGGTGCATGGATAGGATAAGTTTAGAGGGATATGGGCCAAACGCAGGCAGGTGGTACTAGTGTAAGTGGGGCATGCTGGTCGGTGTGGGCAAGTTGGACCGAAGGGCTTGTTTCCACGCTGTATGACTCTAGGCCTCTAGTAACTCAGCGGGTCAGGCAGCATTAGGCAGGAGAACATGGATTGGTGATGAAATAAGATAAGGATAGAAGAGATGTGACATGTGAAATCATATAAAGGAATGTAGTTTGGAGGAACAGCACCTCAACCTGCTTGGGTAGCTTACAACTCAATGGTACGAGCATTGAATACTCCAATTTTAGGTAACTATCCTACATCTACCCCATTCCCCCCCCCCCCCTTTATTACCCCCCTCTCTTTTTTGTGCCCCATCTGGATGTGCACCCAATGCTCGGTTTCCTCTTCTCCTTTCCACCCCTGTCCACCTACATTCCTCCCTCTAGCTTCATGTTTTATACCTCCATACATCACACTTTGACTTTTCATCTCTTGCATTTGTTCACCCATGTGCCAGTGTGAAAAGTTTTTGTTGCGTGCCAACCATGTACAGATACATCCTAAGTTCATAAGTGATGGGAGTAGAATTAGGCCATTTGGCCCATTTACTCCGCCATTCAATCAGGGCTGATCTATCTCTCCCTCCTAACCCCATTCTCCTGCCTTCTTCTCATAATCACTTACACCTGTACTAACCCAGAATCTATCTCTGCCTTAAATATATTCACTGACGGCCTCCACAGCCTTTTGTGGCAAAGAATTCCACAGATTCACCACCCTCTGACTAAAGAAGTTTCTCCTCATCTCCTTCCTAAAAGAACGTCCGTCCTTTAATTCTGAGGCTATGACCTCTTGTCCTGGACTCTCTCACTGGTGGAAACATCCTCTGCACATCCACTCTATCCAAGCCTTTCACTATTCTGTACGTTCCAATGAGGTCCCCCCTCATTCTTCTAAACTCCAGCGAATACAGGCCCAGTGCTAGCAAACGCTCATCATATGTTAACCTACTCATTCTTGGGATCAGTCTTGTAAACCTCTGGACCCTCTCCAGAGCCAGCACATCCTTCCTCAGATATGTGCCCAAAATTGTTCACAGTAATCCAAATGCGGCCTGATAAATGCGACGTGATAAAGGGGAATAACGTGAATAACATTTAGTGCAAGATAAACCAGTAAAGTTCGATCAAAGAGAGTCTAAGGGTCACCAATGAGGTAGATAGTAGCTCAGGACTGCTCTCTAGTTGTGGTAGGATGATTCAGTTGTCTGATAACAGCCGGGAAGAAACTGTCCCTGAATCCGGAGGTGTGCGTTTTCACACTTCTTTGCCATGTGCCCGATGTGAGAGGAGAAGAGGGTGTGGCCAGGGTGAGAATCGTCCTTGATTATGCTGCTCTCCTTGCTAAGGTATAAATGGAGTCCATGGAAGGGAGGTTGGTTTGTGTGAGGTCAGTGAGGCCATCCCTCATTCTTCTAAAATGAGTCGATTAGGCCTCTACAGAATAGCATGGCAAACCTACAATCCAGGAACCAATCTGGTGAATCTTCTGCTAGACTAAGTGTACCCTTTTTTGGTAATGAGACCGACATTAGACAGTGGTTTAGCCAAGGCCCTATATAATTGCACTTAGTAGACAGCTTTACTCTTGTATATAAATCCTCTTGCCACAAAAAACAATGTACGCTTGATCCTCCTAAATGTATGCTACACATCTGCGTCAAGTTTCAGTGACGTATGCAAGCAGGCGTAGGGCACTATGAGCATCGTTTCACAATCTCTCAACATTTTGACATTATACCAAAGTGATAACCTCACATTTTTACACACTGTACTTCATCTTCCTTGCTGTTGTGATACTCGCTGTTGAAGCCTCTTTGGATGGTCATCATTCTCGTGCTCTTATTTCATCCCCCCCCCCCCCCCCCCCCCCCCCACTTTAATCAGTCTGAGGAGGGGTCCCAACATCTATCCATGTGTGAATGACTGAGGAAGTTCAGACAGCATCTCTGGAGAACATGGATCAATCAGTCTCTGTTTTGAGTGCAATTAATGACGACCTTGGCAGCTGCTGGAGTCGTTGATGCCAAAGTTTCAGTACCCCAGCCGAACAAATGTCTACACCAGCAACTGCAGGTGCTGGTTTACAAAAAAGACACAAGATGCTGGAGTAACTCAGTGTGTCAGGCAGCATCTCTGGAGAACACGGATAGGTGATGTTTCAGGTCGAGACGCTTCTTCAGACTGATTGGAGTAGGAGGGAGAAAGCTGGAAGAGAGGTGGGCCGGAACAAAGCCTGGCAAGTGACTGTTGGATACAGGTGAGGGGGTTTGGCCGATGGGTGGGCGAAGGCCAGAGATGAAATGACAAAAAGTGTGAGAGAAGAAGATAAAAATAGAAAACCGACTTGATAAAGGGATGGACACATAAGAGGAGAGAGAGGTGGGCGTTGCATGTGGAAGTTAGAAATACAGTAAGCAAAATGAATTGTCAAGGAAAACAAAAGCAAGCAGCAGTAGGATTAAGAGCATGGAAATATACAAGAGGACAGATTCAAAGACACGCTATCTAAATCCTCGCTGTATCTGTAAATGAGTTAAAGTTATGATCTAATTGTCATTACAGAAACGTGTCTACCAGGTGATTGCAAAATGTTGAGGTACAAAGGAGTCTGGGGGGGCAATGTGAATGACGCACAAAGAATTGGCTTGCAGGTGCAGCGTAATTAGGGAGGCTAATGCATCATTGGCCGTCATTACAAGCAATCTAAAGTATAAAAATAGGAAGGTTTTGTTGTAACCTGCTGCCACTGAACTCACGCTCAGATTTAGTCTCCGTGTTTAAGGAGGATATGCTTGTATTGGCTTTATAGAGACGTTTCACTGGGTTGTATCTTGCATAAAGGTATTGGCAAATGAAGAGTGATTGAGCATGTTGGTCTATGATCTTTGAAGCTTAAAAGAATGAAGGGTGATCTTATTGAAATACAGGATATTGATAAAGGGGATGGACAGGCTGGTTGCTTGGGGAATGACCTTAAGATATGGGAGCAGAAGTAGGCCATTCAGTCCATCGAGTCTACACCATTCGATCATGGCTGATCTATTTTTCTCTCTCAACCCCATTCTCCTGCAATCTCCCCACAACCTTTCACGCCCTTACTAATCAAGAACCTATCAATCTTCGCTTTAAAAATACCCAATGACTTGGCCTCCACTGTCGTCTGTGGCAAAAATTCCACAGATTCGTCACCCTCTGGCTAAAGAAATTCCACCTCATCTCTAATTCTAATGGTAAGTTCTTTTATTCTGAGATTGTGCCCTCTGGTTCCTAGTCTCCCGCTACAGAAAATGTACCTCTAGCGTGGTATCTGGAATTAGGAGGCAGATTTTCCAGAATCAGTGGTCATCCGTTTAAGATAGATGTGGAGGAATCTCTGGAATTCTTAGCCTTGGAGTGCAGTGGAAGCGGAGTCATTGAATATATACAGAGCGGAGTCTGATAGATACTGGAGAGATAAACGTTGAATTTGCTAATTTCAAGTAACCCTTACATTCCCTATCTCCCCTCCCCACTCTAGTCGTCCTACTAATTCCACTGTTTGCATCTCTGTACCCCAGCCAACAATGGCCCATTTATGGGCTCCACCCTTCCTTGGTTATCTGTTGCCGGCCCTGATTTGTTCCTACCTTTTCCTACCTCCAGTTCCTTTCCACTCAACTTTCAGTCTGAAAACGTCACCTAGTCCTTTTCTCCAGGCTGCCTGACCCGCTGAGTTGCCCCAGCCCTTTGTGTCTATCTTCGGTATAAACCAGTATCTGCTGTTCCTTCCGACACGCATAGATCTTTGAACTGCATGACAATGCTGCTCTTAATAGATGCCATAGCTTTCTAGATTGATATATTGAGTCTGAAGAAGGATCTCGACCCGAAACGTCACCCATTCCTTCTCTCCCGAGATGCTGCATGACCCGCTGAGTTACTCCAGCATTGTGTGTCTACCTTCGATTTTAACCAGCATCTGCAGTTTTTTTCCTACACTTGATATATTGGGGAACTGGCTGAGCAACAGTCTGTTTTAGACGTAGTACTGTGCCGGGGGAAGATTAATCATGCTGTACAGGCACCCTTGTAACGTGTGACCATAATATGATAGACTTTTACATTATGTGCAGAGGTGATTTCCAAAGTGAAACCAGGGTTTTCTATCAGAAGAAAAACATCCCTGAAGGTTTGAGGGGCAGGTTAGCTATATTGGATTGGAAAATCACATTAAGGTATATGTTACTGAACAGCCAGTGGCTGATATTTTTTTTTTTTTAATCCATACAACAAATAAATATTCCCTTTAAGGCACAAAGTCACAATGGGTTACAGAGGAAATTAAATCACAGAATAACCTGAAGAATGGTCCTGTCCCAACACGTCATCTGTCCATAACCCTCCACAGATGTTGCCTGACCTGCTGAGTTCCTCCAGCATTTTGTGTTTTGCTCATGATTCCAGCATCTGCAGTAAAATTAAAAAAAAGGTGTGCAGTTATCAGAGGGGAAAATGCAGTATGCCTGGGGATTGGCAAGATTTTGGAATTAGGTAAAGAAACAAAAAGAAATCAATATGAAATCAAAGAAAATGAAAATACTTTAGTATGTAAATACAGCATTGAAACAGGCCGTTTGGCCCACTGGGTCCAGGCTGACCATCCGTCACACTATTTCTATGATACCACACTTTTACAGCAACTCCCTGCACACTAATGGGAATTTTACAGAGGCCAATTAATCTACAAAACCCCAAAATAGGAGAGTAAACTAGAGAGTTCTAGTCCTTGGGCTCACCTCTTTCAGAGGCATAATTTTTACATTTAGATTTTAAATTTAGAGATACAGCGCGGAAACAGGCCCTTCGGCCCACCGGGTCCGCGCCGCCCAGCGATCCCCGCACATTAACACTATCCTACACACACTAGGGACAATTTTTACATTTACCCAGTCAACTAACCTACAAACCTGTACGTCTTTGGAGTGTGGGAGGAAACCGAAGATCTCGGAGAAAACCCACGCAGGTCACGGGGAGAACGTACAAACTCCATACAGACGGCGCCCGTAGTCAGGATCGAACCTGAGTCTCCGGTGCTGCATTCGCTGTAAGGCAGCAACTCTACCGCTGCGCCACTGTCGCACATCTGAGAAACAAGGCCCGCCAAGACAGCGCCACCATCAGGCACCCATTTTCACTGATCCTGCACTATTTGCATTTTTAAAATTCTCCTCTCATTTCCTATCAACTCTGCAAGATTCTACCACGCACTACACGCTAGACCACATCACAGTGATCAATGCATCATAGCAACCTGCAAGTCTGTGGAATGTCGGGGTGGGGGGGGGAGAAATTGGAGCACCAATGTGATTGGAAACCTATGTGTGAGACGGGGAGAACATGCAAGCTCCGCACAGGCAGCATTCGAGGTCATGATCAAAATTTGGCCGATGCGAGACTACATCCCTACTGGTGGCACCACCCTGCCACCCATTGACGAGTGAAGGATGTTTAATTGTCATATGTACCAACAACAATAACATTTATATTTGTGGCAACATAGTAGGTCTGTAAATGCAATGCACATAGATAATATATTATTTTTTAAAATTCATACTGGCAACTATTAAAGATCTGTTTTTAGATTTAATAATATTATCAATTTCTTCTTTAGACTTTAGAGTAGGTTAACATATGATGAGCATTTGACGACACTGGGCCTGTACTCTCTGGAGTTTAGTAGAATGAGGGGGGACCTCATTGAAACATACAGAATAGTGAAAGGCTTGGACAGAGTGGATATGGAGAAGATGTTTCCACTAGTGGGAGAGTCTTGGACTAGAGGTCCTAACCTCAGGATGAAAGGATGTTCTTTTAAGAAGGAGGAGGAGGAATTTCTTTCGTCAGAATGTGGTGAATCTGTGAAATTCTTTGCCACAGAAGGCTGTGGAGGTCAAGTCAGTGTCAGAGGTTATGGGGAGAAGGCAGGAGAATGAGGTTAGGAGGGAGGGATAGATCAGCCATGATTGATTGGCGGAGTAGACTCGATGGGTCGAATGGCCTAATTCTGCTCCTATCACTTATGATCATGATCTAGAGTACAGACTGGAAACAGGCCCTTCAGCCCACCGTGTCCATGCCAAACAGCGAGCACCCCGTACACTAACACTATTGCACACTAGGGACAATTTACAATGTTACCAAAGCCAATTAATCCTCAAACCTGTACGTCTTTGGAGTGTGGGAGGAAACCGGAGCACCCGGAGAAAACCCAAGCAGTCACAGGGAGAACGTACAAACTCCGTAAAGACAGCATGCGTAGTCATGATCGAACCTAGGTGTCTGGCTCTGTAAGGCATCAACTCTACCACTGTGCCACCTTCTGTAATCCAAGTCTGAGACACTTTTCCTGCTGTATCTTTGTGCCCAATGGGAAGTGTATTTGTTTTAAATATGTGCTTTATGTTTGTACATGTCTGCTATCAAACCCATTTTTTGTAGTTTCCCAGTCTACCTCAGTAAACCTGCCCTTAACACTTGAACATACTTTAAAAAATCACATGGTGTAAACTGGAATCTGCTGAGAATACTCAGCAGGCCAGGAGAGAGAAACCGTTTACATCCCAAGTCCGCGACCCCTATCAGAAAGGGCTGCTGAGTATCCCCAGTATTTTCTTTTATTTTTTAATTTTCTTTATTTAGGTTGAAAACCCTGGTCTTGCGTTGAAGTACGTCACTTTCAAACAAGGTAAAGTCCACTCATATGATGGTTTCTATTTTCTCCGGGCTTCTTTATTTTTAAAAAACTATTAATAAACCCTTTTTCTTTGCCCAAGTCTGGATCTAAAATAGCCAGTTTTGGTTCTTCAACACACAAATCTGTCTCTTATGCAATATAGAAACTGCAAATGCTGCTTTACCAAAAAAAGACACAAAGTGCTGGAGTAATTCAGCGGGCCTGGCTGCATCCCTGGAGAACATGGAGAGGTGATGTTTCGGATCGGAACACTTCTTCTGTCTGAAGAAAAGTCCTGACCCACAATTTCACGTATCCATGTTTTCCAGAGATGCTGCCTGACCCGCTGAGTTACTCCAGCACTTTGTCTTTTCTCATCTCTTAAACAAATAGGTATTCACTTACTCTCTTAGTACAACAATAATTTTCCCAGTCTGTATGTAGATTAAAGTCTCCCACATCTGAAGAAGGGGCTCGACCCGAAACATCACCTGCTCCTTTTCTTCAGAGATACTGCCTGACCCGCTGAGTTACTCCAGCATTTTGTGTCCATCTGCAGTGTAAACAAGCATCTGCAATTCCTTCCCACACTTAAAGTTTCCCGTGATTACCTGATGTACTAACCTTGTTCTGTTACTCAAGTTAGTTATCGTATTTTCATGTTCCATCACAACTATTATTCAGAGACTTGTCAACAACCAACGGTGTTTTCTACCCACCTCTGCTGCTTTGCTATGATTATCTCTTTCCCGGGGAAACAAATCTTGCCCCGTGTTTTGTGGGATGTTTTGTATATGGACGATGCACTTTTCTTTAAAGATCTGCAGCACAGTGACGGGAGCGGTTGAGTTGATGCCTTACGGCGGCAGCGACCCGGTTCGATCCTAACTACGGGCGCTTATCTGTATGGAGTTTGTACGTTCTCCCTGTTACCTGCGTGGGTTTTCCCTGGTTGCTCTGGGTTCCTCCCACACTCCAAAGACTTACAGGTTTATAGGCTAATTGGCTTTGTATAATTGTCCCTCGTGTGTGTAGGATAGTGTCAGTGCGCGGGGATCGCTGGTCGGCGCGGACTCAGTGGGCCTGTTTCCACGCCATATCTCTAAAACTAAATAACGAAATCTCACTTGTGTCTGATTTCTGCAGAGCCTGCTGGGGTACGAACTGTACAACACCGCAGCATGCAGTCCTACCGGGAGCAGAGCAGCTACCATGGGAACCAGAGGCTGCTACACCCAGAGGCCCAGGAGACCTCTCGCCTGGGAGACTACAACCAGTACCACCAGGGCCAGATGTTCAGCGGCTACACCAACCGACCGGTCAGCGAGGGCTGTGACCAGCAGCTCTACCAGTCCTTCCGCAGGGAGCCCACCGATTACTATTACGCCAGGGGGAAGGAACTGACTGCCACGCAGGCTCAGCGCAGGCTGGCCGGGAGCCTGCAGAGCGGGTATGGAGCCCAGCAGGCCGCTGGCTACTCGGTGCAGTACCTCAGCGAGGGCCAGTGGCGGATGCCCCACACCTCCATGCCCGGCTACGGCCACTTCGAGCAGGACGTGTACACCAGCCAGTTTTCCCCTGGCACCGTGCAGCAGCAGTTGCGACATCAGACCTTCCAAGCGACGCCGGGCAGCCAAGTCCCCTCCTCTTCTGCTCACCTCTCCCAGCTCATCCACCAGTCCAGCTCGGGCCTGCTGGCCAAGTACCAGCACCGCGCAGCCCAGTATAACCCACAGCAGTTCCAGTCCTCCTCCTCCATCTCCACCACCACTACCACCACCTCCACCACCTCCTCCTCCTCCTCCCCCATCTCCTACCTGTCTCCTCAAGGCTACAGCCAGCCTCCCGGGCAGGCCTTCGATGGCTATCACACCAGTGCCAGCAGCCAGTGCGATGGCTATCCAGTCAATGCCACAGTTGCCGCTGGTTACGGGACCCCAGCAGTGTACAGCTACCAGCCGCCTGTATCCAAACCCTGCTTCGAACAGGCGAAGCCACTGGCAGGCCAGCAACATGGCCATCGGGCCCTGCAATACTCCACTCCCTCCAAGCTGGCTCTGCTCAACCAGCAGTTTGCTTCCTACTGTTCGGCCGACATTCCCGCCAAGTCGCCCATGCCATTCCATCAGAACTTCAGCCCCGGTTCCAACGCGTCCCCAGCCACCCCCGTGGCCCAGTCCCCCTCGTGCAGCTCCACCCCGTCCCCTCTGTTGGTCAACAGCGACAGCCTTCAGTGTGGGGCAGGATCCATGGGCATGGGGGCGAGGAGCCGCATCCTGCAGCAGATGCCCCAACCCAGCCCCACACCAGTGGGGCTGATGCCCAGTCCCAGCTCCCAGTCCGGGGCCTATGAAGGCTTTGGTCTGGAGGGGGGTGGGGAGAAGCGGGTGTCCGACCTGGGCCTGAGCAGCCTGACGGCCCTGAGCTCGCAGGTGGCCAACATCCCCAACACTGTGCAGCACCTGCTGATCTCTGACTCGCTGGCGCTGCACCGCAGGCACGCCCGCCGCTCCGCGAAGAGGCCTGGCGCCCCGGGCGAGCTCCCTGGCCCCGAGGAGCAGCTGAAGTCTCCTCTAGCGGAGTCCCTGGACGGCGGCTGCTCCAGCTCATCGGAGGACCACGCGGAGCGGGTACGGCAGCTCAGCGGGCAGAGCGGCTGCTCCGACCAGGTCTTCAAGCCCCGCATCCCCGCCAATGCCATCTGCTCGCCCGCCGGTTCCCACGGCAACGGCGCTGGCCGGCCCCTGTCCAAGGAGGAGCTGATGGTCCAGATGTGCCAGGAGGGCAAAAGTGGCGCCATGGCAACGCTGGCAGAGCAGGCGACGCGGCCGGGTGAGAAACCGGTGGGGGTGATCGTGTCCAGGGAGGCGATGGGCAGTAGGGAGGATGTGTTGGGCATCGCTGGGCAAGAGGACGAGCATTCTAGGCAGACCCCCTTCCCTGTTGGCAGCGAGAAAGCACCCGGACGCAACCAGCAACCAAACAGTCGTGGCAGCGCGGTGATATCAGTGGCCCAGAATGGGAATGGCCTCGGGCACCAAGGAGCCACGCTGCCCAATGACCCCATGGCTGCAAGGCTGGACTCCGCTAAGTCGCCCAGCTGCCTGGTGTACGGTTTCCGTGACATGCCCAGGAACGAAGGCGGCTACCCGCAGATGCAGTACCCGGCCGTTCCTTACGGCCAAGCAGAGCCCGACCAGTTCGCTCTCGGAGACCGGAAGGCCGTCCCAAGTAAGGCTGAGAAGAGCCACAGCTTGCTCCAAGAAGCTCTGCAAGCCAACTATTCCGGGAGAAAGTTTCACCCAAATTATCTCCCCGACCTGCAGTATTCGGGATTCATGGATCCCTCGCAACAGCCGGGCTACCCAGTGCGGCAAATGATCGAGCTGGCGAGGAAGGATGTGCATGGCAATGCCCTGGCACCACCCTCTGGCTGGGGAGATGGGAGAGCGGCCTGCCCCGGCTTTGGCACCGAGCAGGCCAGGGCTGACCTGGAGGCCCAACTGGAAAGCGCCATGTCGGAGAGGAAGTCGGTCATCTGCGACGTTTCCCCCTCCCGCCCCTTTGGCCGCAGCTCCACGCCGCTGAGCTGCGGGCAGCCTCACGACCAAGACTTTGTCCGGAACATGAAGGGAGGAGATAGGTTTTGCAAAGCAGGCCAGTCTGTCATCCAGCCAGGTATTCCTATGATGACAGAAGCACGAATTAAAGGTGAGATGGGCCAAAGCCTGTGTCAGCAAAGGACCTCTGGTCACCCTGACAGCAGAGATGCCAGGACACTCTCTCCCCACTGGAAGTACGATCCTTCAGACCTGGTCAGGGGTCCCACCATGATCTCCACTCCACTGCCCATGGGACCCACCGGCAGCTTTCCCCACCAAGCCCTGAACAACCGATCCACCAGGGGGCGGCGGCCGTACGGAAGGGGGGCAGGGAGAGGCAGGGGGAGGAGGAAACCCTCGGCTCGGGCAGCCGGCAACACTTTCCTGACCAGAGCGTCATTTGTCAAACAGGAAGTTATGCCAGAATCTGGCAGAGTTGGGCATTTCGGCCAACCTTGCGATCACATGCCGCCCTCGTTGGACAAGGTCACCCTGTATCCCTGTTCTACAAACTCCGACACGCTGTCCTCCCTGTTAACCAAGCAAGTCAACTCTTGTTCCTCGGGCGTGGAGTCAGAAGCCACTATGAGGTATCCAATTAATTCACAGAAGCAAATGCAGAATCCTGAAGGCATGGGCGGCTGGACAGACACAATTGATGGGAAAACCCTGGCTCCCGAGATCTGCAGGAGCGGGATGCTGAAAGAGCCAAGGCTCTTTGATGCTACGCAACAGTACATGAGTGGTCATCCTTCATTCCAGATGTTTTCACCTCAGGGTCAAGACATCCAAAGCCCACAGCTGGATGAACAGTCAACAGCCACAGGCAACCATTCGCCGAGAAAGCAAAACAATACAATACGTCAAGAGGACGCCTCGGTTCAGTCCTACATTTTGTCGAGGAGAAGGATAAGATCTTTTATATCGCCTATTCCAGCCAAACGATTTTGCCAAGAGCCAAAAGCCAAGGATCCGATGACCCCTCCTGACCCCAACAGCTCACAGTGCAGTGCCGGCCCGATGCCGGTGCAGAAGGCTGAGCCTGGTGATGAGTGCCAGCAGATGAACGATGAGAAGGGCAGCCCTGGTGGGAACCTGTCTCCAGCCGCTTCCCTCGCCAGTCCCGGCAAGACTAAAACCTTGCCGCCGCAGAAGGGCCGCGGCCTGAAGCTGGAAGCCATCGTCCAGAAGATCACATCGCCCAATGGCCGGAAGTTTCCCCCGACTGGGATGCTCGATGGGGCCTCCGACAGCCTGACACTGGAGGACATCCTGTCGGTCAAGGAGGCAGGGTGGGAGAGGGCCAGTGCGGCAATGGTGCAGCCTGGGTTCAAGGTGGACGGTGATGCCAAGGAGGGGGACGTGACGGCGCATGGCCCTGGGTGTACCCGTGAGGTGGGCCATGCCAACTGCTCCGAGATCTGCACGGGCTCCGCCCCATCTGCTCGGGCACCACATCATCCTGACTCCAAGCAGTGCGGCTCTCCGTGCCCTCTGCCCTGTTCCCTGGCGCACCAGGCTGGTGAAGGTGCCACTGGCATCACCCCCAAGGCAGAGAGGTCCATTAAAGGCTACTTCCCATCGGGCAAGAAGCGAGGAAGGCCGCTGGGCAGCATCAACAAGCAGAAGCGGCATCAGGAGGAGTGCCAGGGCCCACTGACCCTGGAGGAGTCGGAGGAGGAGATGGCCAAACCCGAGGTGGGGCCCGAGAGAAAGAAACCGGCCTCCCACCAGCGGAGGCGCCGCAAGCGGCTCCAGGGTCCCATCCTGCTGCCCGAAGAGCCGGAAATTAAACTGAAGCACACGCTTCGAACTGTACGCTGGAGGCGGGGAGAAACCCAGGACAAAGGCTTCTCTCCATATGTGCTGCTGGAGAGGAAGCGAGAGGCTGCCCTCTGCACCATTATCAACAACCACGATGATCAAAACAGGGCCCAGAAAGGGGTGAAGGGGGAGCAGGGCCTGGCCTGCACCCCACCACCCAGTTGCGCTGGCAAGGCCTTGCCCACGTCCTCGCATATGGTGCAGGGCCCGGTGGTGACTGACTCCTCCACCCTCGGCATCCTGGTCTGCTGCCTGTGCGGCAAGTGCGCCAATCACCGTGATCTGGGCGATCTTTTTGGACCCTACTACCCACACCAGTATGCCGCCACCCTGCCCAAGAACCCACCCCCGAAGAAGATGGCGCCGGTGCCAAGCAGGGTGGTGAGGCACCGGAGCATGCCCGACCTGCTAAAGACCAGCCAGTCGGGAGACGAGGGCAAGGAGTTTGGGACTGTCCCGGGGCACCCCAGGTTCAAAAGGCGTCACTACAGCGAAGATTGCACCCCTTCCTGGGCTAGTCCCAGGAGCAGCAAAGGGCACCGGCGCTGCCACTGCTGCGTAAAGACTTCTGTCGACTTACGGACTCAGAGATTTAAAAGTGTGCTCGGCCCGCAGGTGGAGCTGCAGCTCCCTCAACTACCTCTCGACCCCAACGAACTGTGGATCCACGAGTCCTGTGTGCTCTGGGCCAGCGGGGTTTACCTGATCTCTGGGAGACTCTACGGACTGCAAGAGGCTGTAGAAATGGCCAGAGAAACGGTAAGAGTCGCGGTGGCGTTTTGCGAGGGCGTTGTCGGTGGTCGGGTAGGAGCGGTGCGGCAGAGAGTTGCTGTGCTCTGGGGATGACCGAAGCTTGCTATCCTTTGCTTTACCTGTTGTCCTTCCCTCTCTGCAGAACAAAAAAACAATGCTTTGTCCTTCCTTGTCTCTTTTATCCAAGGGCTCCATGTGAAATCATGGTGGGCCTTTTGTCCACGGGCATAGTCAATAGACAATAGGTGCAGGAGTAGGCCATTCGGCCCTTCGTGCCAGCACCACCATTCAATGTGATCATGGCTGATCATTCTCAATCAGTACCCCGATCCTGCCTTCTCCCCATACCCCCTTAAGAGCTCTATCTAGCTCTCTCTTGAATGCATTCAGAGAATTCCACAGATTTACAACTCTTTGACTGATAAAGTTTTTCCTCATCTCCGTTCTAAATGGCCTACCCCTTATTCTTAAACTGTGGCCCTTGGTTCTGGATCGTTCTGCATCGTCCTGTCCATTGTATCTCCATTCGTATGCCTCTCTGGGGGAAGTCCACTGTGTTCTGGAGCAGCCCGACCTGTCTTGAGATCCCAGTGAAATCCCCATGGCCTCTGCCATCTAACTGTCTGGCCTTGTATTCAGCTATCAATAAATTGGTGCAAAGGATTGTTTCATAAATCCTTCCACATGTCCACCTCTCTCTGTAAGTTTCTGTTCATTTCTCCTGCTACTTCCCTCTGCGGTGTCAGTGTTACTCTTTTAGCATTACCCTCCTGTGAATCACTGGTTTCTTTTCCTTCATAGGTAATGTTGTACTCCTAAATTACTGCTTTGAAAAAAGTAATAATTCTCTTGGTTCACAATGATATTTTATACAGGCAGGCCAGGGATTAAGTGCTGGATTCTACAAAGCTATCCTGTGAGAGTTGAGATCCACTTCTAATTATTTCTCTTAGTTTCAAAGTATCCGCATAGTACTTGCTCCTCCTCGTCAGTAACTTGGTGTTGTAAGTGAATGACTTCCCCTGTACTGTACTTCAGTGTTCCTCAATATCAGATATGTCACGGGTGCTGTGTTGTTGGTGTTTGGTCAGATCTGCATCTCAGGACTGTGTGATGTGGTATCAGATGCGGTTTACCTCCAGCACCACACTGTGTAGCACAGTGAATGTCACTGTTGGCAGATGTGCCACACGACTGTGGATCATGGCCACGCCTCTGTCACACAGTGGAAGGTTTCTGCTCTAGCACTGCACCTCAGTGGTAGATGTAGCCCCTCAGAACCATGCCCGCTGTATCATACCCGATCTGTTTTCCCAGCACTGCACCTCTTGGATAGTGACACACCTGTGCCGAAGTGCAGTGCCTCTGTGCTCTGCTGTGACAAACCTGTGTCCCCAATGCTGCACCTTGGTGTTCGACAAAGATGGATGCTCCCTCAGTGCTGTACTGTGTCAGATGTCCTCCTGGTACTGTCTAGATGTGTATTGTTGTACAGTTTTCTTGATACTGGACCTCATTGTGCAGTGAGAAACCTACATTCTCCTTTATCAGTGTATTTGTACCCCAGTACCACGTGTCAGTATCGTATAATGCCAGATGTATGTACAGATGCTCCCCGACTTACGATGCTTCGACGTACGATATTTCAACTTTGCGATGGTGCAAACGCTGGGCAACAGCAGAGACCCGTGGCGAGCCGCAGCTCGCTTCCGGCCACGTGATCAGGTGTATTCAATGCATTTCCACTTACGATATTTTCAGTTTACAATGGGTTTCTCCGAACGTAACGCCATCGTAAGTTGAGGAGCAGCTGTACTGTGCATCTATTATGAGTGAGAAATCCAATCCCAGTACTGTGTGTCAGTATTGCACAATGCCAGATGTATGCATTGTGCATGGATTGCACAGTGGGAATTGCAATCCCCATACTGTACCTCAGGGATATATGTATTGGCAGATCTGTCTCACAGTGCTCTTTCGTCATATTGTGTTAGATCTGTGCTTTTGCTACTATACCTCTGTAATATGATAAACCTGTCCCCAGTTCTGTGTGGCTGTGTTGTACAATGAAGTACCTAGGTCTGTGGTATTCTCTCAGTTCTGGTGTGAGATTTGATTCCAAAACTGTACCTCAGAACTGTGTAGTGATAGATCTCTGTCCCCAGTGTTATCCATTACTCTAGAAGGCACCTCAGTAATAAAATCAGAAGGTGCTAGAAATACTCAGCAGATCAGGTGATACCTGTAAAGAGTGAATCACTCCAGTTCTGTACCTTAATATTGTATGCAGTGACTGCTCTGTGACCCCCCCTCCCCCGGTACTAGACCTCAGCTGTACAGTGACATGGCTGTGCCATTAGTGTTGTATAGATATATGACCTGGTACTGTACCGTTGTAGTCAAGGTTTCAAGGTCAGTCTATTGTCACATGTACCAATTAAGGTACAGTGAAATTCAAATTACCAAACACCAACACAGGTGCTCCTCAACGTTCCGATAAACCCCATCATAAATCGAAAATATTGTAAGTCGAAAATGCATTCGACCAAACATTCTCTCTCTTCTGATAAGGCTCGAGAATAGTGGGAGAAGGTGCTGGGGCATTGACACTTGCTGATTGTTTAGCAGGCATAGTGTTCTTCAGGAAGATATCAATTATTTCTTCTTTTCATTATATATTTCCCTCTAGCAGGCAAGAGCAGCCTGTCAGTTTTTGCAAATCTCTCGTAATTGAAGTCCATTTCTTTCAACATCCGTTCCCACTGCTAATAGTGGCAAACAACTCCGCCAGTTTCTTTGTTGTGAGCGTTTTCGGGTATAACCTCTTCTTCCTCTGCCTCAGCTTTTTAACTTCTTTCTTCCTCCAGTTCGATCAGCTCCTCATTGGAAAGTTCTTCAGCCTCAATGCCAACAAGCTCATGAACATCTCCTTCATCAATGTCCAATTCTAGCTGTTTCCCAAGCACTAATAACTTGTTACTTACTATGCCATCAACAGCAGAATCTTTGTTAAAGCCTTTCAATGTGTTCGCATATATCTTCATAGCTTTTTTCCAAACGCCGTTCATGCATTGCTGTGTGACCTCTTCCCATGCTGCAGCGATGTTCCGGGTAGTATTTAGATTGTTAAAACCTTTCCAAAACTCTCGGAGTGTTCGGACAGATTCAGTCGCTTCAACACCCTGCGCAAACGTTTGGCGTAAATAGTAGGCTTGGAACGCAGCTATTGCGCCTTGGTCCATTGGTTGAATGAGTGCGGTTGTGTTTGGCAGTAAATACACAACCTTTACATCGGGATGCATGTCGCCGATGTGGAGCATTATCCAAGATCAGAAGAATTTTGAATGGGATGTTTTGCCTACAATATTCTCTTGCCTGCGGAATAAAACAGTCCAGAAACCAGTCTTAAAACAATGCTAATGTCGTCCAGGCTTTCTTGTTCTGGCGATAATGAACGGGAAGCGTATGCTTGCTCACGTTCTTGAATGCTCGAGGGTTCTCCGAGTGGTATATTAGTAAAGGCTTTAATTTGAACCCTGCAACATTTCCACCCAAAAGCAGCGTCGCCCGGTCATTGAATGCCTTGAACCCTGGCATTGTCTCGGACTCTTGATGAATGTGTGTACGCTCCGGCATACACTTCCAGAACAAGCCCGTCTCATCAACATTGAATATTTGCTCTGGCAGATATTTCTCATCCACAATTATCCTATGCAGCTCTTCGCTAAAACCTCAGTAACGGCACTTGCTGCCTCACCACTGGCCTTCACATTGTGAAAATTCTGATGCCTTTTGAAGTGTTGGAACCATCCATGACTTGCTGTAAACACTTGCGTATACGTAGGTTCATCGGCACGCTCTTTTAGCGTATCAAACAGACGTTTTAGATTTAGATTTAGAGATACAGCGCGGAAACAGGCCCTTCGGCCCACCGAGTCCGCGCCGCCCAGCGATCCCCGCACACTAACACTATCCTACACGCACTAGGGACAATTTTTACATATTACCCAGTCAATTAACCTACAAACCTGTACGTCTTTGGAGTGTGGGAGGAAACGGAAGATCTCGGAGAAAACCCATGCAGGTCACGGGGAGAACGTACAAACTCCATACAGGCAGCACCCGTAGTCAGGAACGAACCTGAGTCTCCGGCGCTGCATTCGCTATAAGGCAGCAACTCTACCGCTGCGCCACCGTGCCGTCTCGCCTTAGCCTAGATCGTCAGTAGGCTAAGCAGTGTGTGCTTTTGTACCTGCTCTTCCATCCACGTGACAAGTAATTTCTCCACATCATCTATCGGCCCGGCTCTTTTCTTCGTGATGACCGTGGATGTAACCGATGCTGACGATTTCACTGCATCACTGATTCGCTTCTTATCCTTCACGATGGTCGAGATCGTCGATTGCGAAAGTCCTAACTCACGTGCGATGGTCATTACTGGCTTGCTGTCTTCGCGCTGGCCAATTATCTTGAGTTTCATCTCAGGAGTAATTGCCTTCCCCTTCAGCTTCTCACCAGAAGCAGGAGACACAGATGGGCGTTTGTGGACCTGATGGGATGCAAAAACACACTGTATCCAAAAAATTGCTGGCAACACAGTCCAGTGCAGTACACTGTAGAGTACAGTATCGGTGGTTTACACTCATGATCGCGTGGCTGACTGGGAGCTGCGGCTCGCTGCCGTTGCCCAGCATCACGAGAGAGTATCGTACTGCATATCGCTAGCCCGGGAAAAGATCAAAATTCAAAATTCGAAGTGCGGTTTCTACTGAATGTGTATCGCTTTTGCACCATCGTAAAGTTGAAATATCGTAAGTCGAAGCATCGTACGTCGGGAGCACCTATACTAAAAAAGTTTTTTTTTTAAAGTGACATACAAGTACGTAAAAGTTAACATAAACATCCACCACAGCGGATTCCCCACATTCCTCCCTGTGATGGAAGGCAATAAAGTCTAATCTTCTTCCTCTTTATTCTCCCGCGGCCGGGGCAGTCGAACCATCCGCAGTTGGGGCGATCGAAGCTCCCGCAGCCGGCGGTCGAAGCCCTTGCGGCATGGAGTTCCCGAAGTCGGTCTCTAACCAGAGACCGCGAGCTCCGCGTTGTTAGAGTCCGTAGGCTCCCGCGGTTGGAGCTCCAAATTTGATCCCGGACAGGGATCGTGAGCTCCACGATGTTAAAGTTCCGCGGTGGAGCTCTCAACGTCGGTCTCCAGCAAAGGTTGCCAACTCCTCGATGTTAGGCCGCAGTGCGGATGGAGATACCATATGGAAAAAAATCGCATCTCCGTCGAGGTAAGAGATTAGAAAAAGTTTCCCCCCCACCCCCACATAAAACAAGCTAAAGAACCCAAAAACATACATTTAACACATACAAACAATCAAAGAAAGAAGGGACAGACAGACTGTTGGTGAGGCAGCCATTGCTGGCGCCACCCGGTGGTTACTGGTCATAACCCAGTCCTCAGTATTGTACCTCATGGTTATGTCGGGACATGGTGTGCCTCCATGGCTGTATATCTATCCTATCATAGCTCTTTGCAAAGAAACTTTGTCTCTGTAGTCAATTTTATTCCATATCTCAAATTTTTGGGTAGTAAATTCTGTAAGGGGAAATTTCCATAACCCAGCAGTCGTAATGTATTGGTTGCTTGTACATTTGCTTTTGATTTTCTAAAATGCATGACCTTGTACTTGTGTGGATTAAACCCCATCTGCCTTCACGCCACCCAGATCTCCAACTGATCTGTTTTGCACTGTACCCTTTGGCAGTCCTCCCATCAATTTTCATGTATTCTGAAATAGACCCTATATTTTTACCCTAAAAAAGAGTCCTGGAGTAACTCGGCTGGTCGGGCAGCATCTGTGGAGGACATGGATAGGTGACATTTTGGAGTCTGAAGAAAGGTCCCTACCTGAATCATCGTCAATCCATATTCTCCAAAGATACTGTCTCATCCACTGATTTATTCCAGCACTTTGTGTCTTTTGTTTAAGAGTAGCATCTGCAGTTCTTATTTTTACTTCTATATTTTCACCCAAATCATTGGTGTATATTAAAAACAACAGAGGTAACAGCATTGATCGGTGCAGAATACCACTGATCACTAAAACTCCAGTCAAAGAAACACCCCTCCGTGGCTACTGATTGCTAGTTGTAACCAAGCCAATTTTGGATGTATTTTACCAACTCCGTAGATTCCATACTTGATCTACTGGACCAACCTACCATATAAAGAACCCTGTCCATGCAAACAACGTCTTCTGCCCTATTTTTTTCAATTATCTTTGTTGTTACTTAAAAACCCCCAACTCAAATCGAATTTGTCAGACAAGAATTACCCTGCCCAAAGTTACTCCATCTCTAAAGTCCACACTCTTCCAAATACAAGTAAATCCTGTCCCTAAGAATCATGAATTATTTTCCATACTAGTGATGTAAGGCTTACTGTCCATAATTTCCTTGTTTGTCCCTGTTGTCCTTCTTCAACAATGGATTGTATTAGCTATTCCCCAGTCTTCTGGCACCTTGCCTGTGGCTAAAAAGAGTTAGAGCCATAGAGTGATACAGCATGGAAACAGGCCCAACTTGGCCACACCGACCAACACGTCCCATCTACACTAGTCCCTCCTGCCTGTGTTTGGCCAAAAATCCCTCTACACCTGTCCTATCCATGTACCTATCTAAACATTGCGATAGTACCTGCCTCAACTACCGACTCCGGCAGTTCTTTCCATACATAAAAAGTCACCCCTCAGGTTCCTATTAAATCATTCCCCTCTCACCTATGTCCTCTGAACATAGTTCTCTGTCAAGGCCCCAGCAACCTCCTCCCTTGCTTCTCTCCGTATCCTGCGAAAGATCTCATCAGACTCTGGGGACTTAACCACCTTAATGTACCTCAAGACTACTTAATGTCAACGTGTCCTGGAATTTCAACATACCCCTCCCTTATCTCACCACCATCCATGTCTTTCTCCTTGGTGAATACTGATGCAAAGTATTCAGCAAGGACTTCGCCCTCTTCCTCTAGCTTCGTGCATAAATTCCCTCCTTTGTTCGTCAGACGACTTGCCCTTTCCCCGGCGACTCTCTTGATTCTAATATGTGTGCCATGTTCTCCACATATGCTGCCTGACCCACTGTGCTACCCCAGCACTTTGTGTCTTCTATCACTACAACCCTGCTGTTCTTACCTCTGCATGCATATCAGTTCCCGTAGTTTCTGTTGACTATTTGGAGACCTCTACTCACATAGTAGATGTGGTTTTTGGAGGCATTAGAGGGCAGAGCGCTGGAATTGATGAGGTCAGTGATGGTGTTGATGATTAAGGTCTGGTGCTCGTCGGTGGGGTCTTGGTCCAAGGATACGTAGGAGGATGCCTCCAAAAACAAACCCGCTGACAAGGGAGGTGCTGTGGTAGTCTGGCGTGCTGACCTCTACCGGACCGAGGCCAGACGACAACTCTCGGACACCTTCTCCTACTTATCCTTGGACCATGACCCCACCACCCACACTTGCCGGGTGTTCACCATTCCCCCTGACCTCCCCTTTTCAGACACCGAACGGTCTGTCCTCAGCAGAGGCCTCACCTTTGTTCCCCTCCCCCCCCACATCAACGAGTTCCGCATCCGCCATGTCTTGGAGCTCTTCTTCCATCGCCTCCGCCTCCGAGCCTTTTTCCATGGGAAGGAGTCCCCACCCCCCAGTGATGACCCCTTCTCCCGTCTCCAGCGAACCCCCCTCCTCTTGGACTGCCCCGGTTGGCCAACTACCCTCACTAGAACTTTTCGTCTCCAACTGCCGGCGTGACATTAACCGCCTCAAATTCTCCACTCCCCTGACTCATTCTAACCTCTTCCCTCCTGAACGTTCAGCCCTCCACTCACTCTGCAACAACCCTGACTTAGTCATCAAACCCGCTGACAAGGGAGGTGCTGTGGTAGTCTGGCGTGCTGACCTCTACCGGACCGAGGCCAGACGACAACTCTCAGACTCCTCCTCCTACTTATCCTTGGACCATGACCCCACCGACGAGCACCAGACTGTAATCATCAACACCATCACTGACCTCGCCAATTCCGGCGCTCTACCCTCTAATGCCTCCAAACTATCCCATGCAACCGCAGGAGATGCAACACCTGTCCCTTTACCTCCCCCCTCAACTCCATCCAAGGACCCAAACAGTCTTTCCAAGTGAGACAGAGGTTCACCTGCACCTCCTCCAACCTCATCTATTGTATCCGCTGTGGCGGCTCCCAAGGGTCGGGCCATACTACTACCGACCCCTCGGCACGGGAATGGACCAGTCCCGGGAGGCGGTCCTGGACTCAGGTATATAAGGACAAGGTTTGGGCGCCAAGCCATTCCGGCAGACTAGACCCGTCTGAGACCCACGATACAATAAATATACCTTCCCAAAATACCTGGCTCCTTGCCTTTATCAACACGCTACATTGGTGTCAACTTCTCTAGATGTCAACTTCTCTACATCGGCGAGACCAAACGCAGGCTCAGCAATCGTTTTGCTCAACACCTTCGCTCAGTCCGCCTTAACCAACCTGATCTCCCGGTGGCTGAGCACTTCAACTCCCCCTCCCACTCCCAGTCTGACCTTTCTGTCCTGGGCCTCCTCCATTGCCAGAGTGAGGTCCAGCGCAAATTGGAGGAACAGCACCTCATATTTCGCTTGGGCAGCTTGCAGCCCAATGGTATGAACATTGACTTCTCCAACTTTAGATAGTTCCTCTGTCTCTCTTTTTTCCCCCCCATTCCCCTTCCCAGTTCTCCCACTGTCTTCCTGTCTCCACCTATATCCTTTCTTTGTCCCGCCCCCCCTGACATCAGTCTGAAGAAGGGTCTCGATCCGAAACGGCACCCATTCCCTCTCTCCTAGATGCTGCCTGACCCGCTGAGTTACTCCAGCATTTTGTGATGCCTTCTACTCACATAGTGATGTGTCAAAAGGACTGTTTGGGCAGCTTAAAACCCGGCGTTATGAACATTGATTTCTCTTCAAGTAACCCTTGCATTCCTTCCCTCCATAACCCTAGTCATCCTACTAGTTCCACTGCTCGTATCCCTTCCTTAACTCCACTTCTCCAGCCAACAATGGTCTATTATGTGCTCCACCTTACCTTTGGTCATCTGTTGCCGTTCCTGCTTTGTTCTGGCCTTTTCTTACCTCCAGTTCCCCCCCTCTACATTCAGTCTGAAGAAGGGTCCCAACCCAAAACGTCACCCATCCTTTTTCTCCAGAGATGCTGCCTGACCCTCTAAGTCACTTCAGCACTTTGTGTCTATCATGGCGATTGCAGCTTTCTTATTGCTGAGTTTTAATTATTTAGCCTTACTGGATAATGCCTCCAAGATGTCCTGTCAGTGCAGCAGTGACATTCTCTCGAGTCAGTAACACAACCCTCCCCTACCCCTTCCTTTACATCCCTATCTATCTGAAAAATGGATACCCTCGACCATTGAGCTGCCAGCCCTGCCCTTCTCTGTAACAACTGCAATCTCATAGTTCAAAGCTCACCTGCCTGACCAGTTAAACTGTCTGCATAAAAACACATTGAAAGAACAGGCAATTTAGTTCCCGCATTGTGCAATGAGAAAGGATTTATCGATGAGTCTGATAGTTAAAAGGCCTTTGAGGAACAGTGATCAGAATATGAGAGTTTTACGTACAGAGTAAAGCATTACAAAGTATGAGGCTTGAATGTGCTCTTGTCGATTGTTCAAAGATATGACAGTAAATCAGCAGTTAAAGATAAAATCCATAGTCTACAAGTGTGATACCATAATCTCTACTTGTGAAGCTGAGTGCAGCTTCAAGGACACTCGAGAAGCTCAAAACCATGCAGAACATAACAGCTCGCTTGATCGGCGCTCACCCATAACCATTCACTGACACACAGTACAATATGAGCAGTCTGTACCATCTGCAGAAGGTAGGCACAAAGTGCTGGAGAAAGTCAGAGGGTCAGGCAGCATCTCTGGAGAAAAAAGGATGGGTGACGTTTTGGATCGGAACCTTTCTACCGGGTCAGATTCCGACCCGAAACGTCACCCATCCTTTTTCTCCAGAGATGCTGCCTGACCCACTGAGTTACTCCAGCACTTTGTGTCTATCTTTGTTATAAACCAGCATCTGCAGTTCCTTTCCACCCATCAATATGTATCATCTACAGGATGCATTGCAGCAACTGACGGTGACTTAGACAGCACCTTCCAAAACCCATGACCTCCACCGGCTGGAAAGGCAGCAGAAGCTCGGGAACACTGCTACAAGTTGCCTTTCGAGCAACACACCATCCTGATTCCATTACTGGCAGAAAGCATCGTCACCAGTGGGAACCCTGTCATCCTGGAGGAACACTCTACCATTTAAAAATGTGGAAGATAGTGCCAGGAGTCATCCTGCTGTGTGGGTCCCTTAACAAAGTTGACCAGCAGCATCTGCTGTCCTGTTACTCAGCCTATGCAAGTAGAATAGACAGACCAGTGCAGAGCAGTAGCTATGACCCACAGTGAAAGTCACACTCCTTCATTAGACTGAATTCACCACAAATAGTCAGGCTGCTGTTAAACAAGGTGGCAGTCGGGTTCAAGAAGGCGGCTCACCATCACCTTCTCAAGGGCAGCTGTATCGGGAATGATCGGGTTAACATTGCAAAGAACTTTTGACCACACTGGGCCTGTGCTCGCTGGAACACCCCTCCCAACCCTTCTGAATTTGGCGGAAAGTTTCCGCTTTCTTACTTCATTTCCGCCATTCCAATTTCGCCTCACATTTCTCCGCAAAACAGTCGGTAATTGCAATTTGTCAATTCGGCCGCTCGAGGTCGCCAGGGGTTCCGCGAGAAATCCCCCGCGTCCTGGAAGTCTCCCCGAAAATGTGGCACCTCAGCTGGGCAAGACAGCCAATCTCGACCTCATCGGGACTTCCATGGCCGATCGGTGGGCTGAATTTGCAACCTGCAGCCGGGGCTCTGGAACTCCAGCCCAGCTGGAGCCAGTACATCTATCCCCATAGCCGACTTCCGGCTGGATAAACCAGCAAAGCTCTGGAACCAAGAGTGCCAGAAAATCAGTGGTGGAACTGTAATGAGTAAATATTAAATTTAAGTGCAAGATTATATAACTATATTAATGAATTCAGATGGGGTTAAAATATAAAACACAGCAGAAAACCCAATTACCACCTTTTTGGGCTGATTATCAATTAATGTGCAAATTTACTTCAACAAGTACTTCCATATGCTTAGTTGAGTCGCATATATCTATTCTTTCTTCATAACTTAGTCATATATTTTATGCCCATTGTTCTTTTATTCAATACCAAGAGAATTGGGATGTGTAAGGAAAACGCAAAATAGAAACAACAGAACAAAACAATTTTTTCTTTGTGTTACAAAAAGTATCTCTGTTCAATAACCTTTCCATAAATAGCAGAATATACTCATGATAGGCCTGACGTTGTACATGTAGTCCAAGAACTACAGACTGTTGGAAATAATAGTTGTTTTTCACACATGCGCTTATGCGCATTTGGCGTGCATACCTTTTTTTTGCTGAAAAGTTGCATTACGTGCCATATTATGAAATTTGATGTAAAATTCTGAATTTTGGACATCAAAATTATGAATTTATAAAATCAAATGTTGGGAGGTCTGCTGGAATTAAGAAGAATGAGGGGGGAACTTCATTGAAACCTACCGAATAGTGAAAGGCCTGCTTATAGTGAATGCGGAGAGGATGTTTGTAAATGTTAGGGGACAGTTGGGTTTAGAGTGAATGAATAAATGAATGAATGAATGAATGCTTTATTGTCACATGTGACAAATCACAGTGGTATTCTTTATTGTGCAAAGAGTCGCCACATAAAGGATGCCGACAAAGTATCTCGCACAGGTCCTCCTTTGTTCTCGCCCACCCCCCTCCCCATGATATTAATTCTTCTGATCTACTGTGAAAACGCTGTTGCATTGTCCTGTAAGAATAGCTTGCACCTGGGCGTTGACCTCCACACCACAACATCCTGACCTGTAAATATATATCAGTTCCTTCACCGTAGCAGGGGCAAAATCTTGGAACAACCCCCCCGACAGCATTGTCGGAGTTGCCATACATCAGGGAGAGCCGGGTTCAAGAAGGCAGCTCACCATCACCTTCTCAAGGGCAACTGTACCAGGAATGAGCGGGTTAACATATGAAGAACGTTTGACTGCACTGGGCCTGTGCTCGCTGGAGTTTAGAAGGATGAGAGGAGGGGACCTTATTGAAACTTACCGAATAGTGAAAGGCCTGCTGAGACAGAATATGGAGAAGATGTTTCCACTAGTGGGAGTGTCTAGGACCCGAGACCATGGCCTCAGAATAAAAGGGACGTACTATTAGCAAGGAGATGAGGAGGAATTTATATAGTCAGAGAGTGGTGAATCTGTGGAATTTATTGTCACAGGCGGCTGTCGAGGCCAAGTCAAAGGATGTTGACAGATTCTTGATTAGTACGGGTGTCAGGGGTTATGGGGAAAAGGCAGGAGAATGGGGTTGAGAGGAAAAGATAGATCACCCATGATTGAATGGCAGAGTAGACTTGGTCGGCTGAATGACCAAATTCTGCTCCTATAACTCATGAACTAAGGACGAGCAATTAGATGCTGGCTGGGCCTGCAAAGCCCAAATAGACATATTATACCATGTTCCCCTGCGCTGGTTTGTTATTTTTATGTAAGACTCTGCTCACTTGCACTGCTCCTATCAGCTGGTCCACTGGGCACTTCCTCCTCCTGAACTTCCCACCCGACTGCCCATCCCCCCTCTCCAGCATCGTCTGCTTAACCCTTGCTCATAAGTCATTGGAGCAGAATCAGTCCATTCGGCCCATCACGTCCGTTCCGCCATTCAATCATGGATGGTCTATCGCTCCCTCTCAACGCTATTCTCCTGCCTTCTCCCCATAGCCCTCACACCCTTACTAATCAAGAACCGTAAAAATATCCATTGACAGGGCCTCCATGGTCATCCGTGGCAATGAATTCCACAGGTTCACCCCCATCTGACTAAAGACATTCCTCCTCATCTCCTTACTAAAGATACGTTTCTCTCCAGGTACTCACTGCTGAGAATGAAACAACGCTTGCACTTGGCGGCTTTTCATAGAGGATAACGATTTCTCTTGTTATTCGTTGGGCATAGCCTGGATGTCACCTTCCCCACCCTGAGGTGACTTCCAGAAGAGAAGGTGGCACAAGTTCCGTGAGGTAAACATGGGTGACACCTGTGCCCAGTGGTAAGATGCTGATGGAGGACAGGTTTCTAAAGGGCCGGTGCTGTCCCACTGCTTACTGGAGTGCCGCAGTCACAGTTGTATTCCGCCGCTCGGAGAACGGAGCTCTCCCTTACTTCTGTGTCCTCTTATCTTCCCCAGAAATGCTCACACTGCCAGGAGCCTGGCGCTACCCTGGGCTGCTACTGCAAGGGATGCCCTCTCAACTATCACTACATCTGTGCTATGGAAGCAGGTAACGGTGGTGAGGGTGATGGGCTTTCATGGTCACAAGTCATGGGGTGGAGAGGTTGGCCTGCCTGCCTGCCTACTCACAGTGGAGTGGGGCAGCCGGAGCAGACACTGCCCATAGGCAGGGAGGTGGGGGGAATAATCTGAACCACTTCCAGCACACTCTAGTATTCATCCCGATGAAGGACTTGTCATGTTGTACACATGCCTCAGTGCATCTCCACGTGACCCGTCAGCACCAGTCACAATCCCTGGTGTACCGATTGTCAAAACTTAACATTTGGGTAACGTAGCAGTGCTGCCTTACAGACCTGGGTTCGATCCTGGCTACAGGTGCTGTCTGTATGGAGTTTGCACGTCTCCCTGTGACCGCGTGGATATTCTGTGGGTGCTTCAGTTTCCTCCCACACTCCAAAGACGTACAGGTTTGTAGGTTAATTGGCTTCGGTAACTTGTAGAAAATGACCCTCGTATGTCGGATAGTGCTAGTGCACGAGGTGATCACTGGTCAGCGTGATCTCAGTGAGCCAAAGGGCCTGTTTCCATACTATACCATCATTCCCATACTGACCTGG
Organism: Rhinoraja longicauda; assembly: GCF_053455715.1. NCBI lineage: Eukaryota > Metazoa > Chordata > Chondrichthyes > Rajiformes > Arhynchobatidae > Rhinoraja > Rhinoraja longicauda. The sequence goes on from NC_135992.1 coordinate 3,827,734, forward strand.
ACCAGCTTCTGTAAGCTTGCATGTTCCTCATCCTCCTGTACTGGAACAGACTCCAGCTGAGCGAGTGGGGTCAGAGTTCCAGTAGGAAAGATAATTAGGGCTTTGAGTGTGTTATTAAAACAGTGAATGGACGTTCTAGTGCAGACATCATAAGGCAATGGCATTAGGAGTGGAGTATAAAATGGCCAGAAGCCAGAGTAATAAATTGTCAGGGAATGCATCTAATTATCTGTGCCGACCAGCGGTCTCCCGCACACTAGTTCTGTCCGACACACTAGGGACAATTTACAGAAGCCAATTAACCTACAGACCTGGACGCCTTTGGGATGTGGGAGGAAACCGGAACACACGGAGAAAACCCACGCAGGTCACGGGAAGAACGTGCAAACTCCGTCAGTGCAGCACCCGTAGTCAGGATGGAACCCGGTTCTCTGGCGTTGTGAGGCAGCAACTCTACCGCTGCGTCACTGTGCCGCCCCTAACTATTCAGAAATACAGCGTGAAAAACAATATTCAGGTGGATGGAGATGCCGGCACAATGATTGTGAAAATGTGATACGTAGAAGATTAACTGGAAACATTTAAAACTGTGATCAAGTGTGTCCAGGAAAACTGAATCTCACTAAAACACAGATTAACCACTCTATTATGGCATTAATGAGTCAATAAATAACTGAAGGCTAAAATAGAAAAACAAATTAAGCAGCGGTACAAGAAAATGTAGAATTAAATTATTAGCGGATGCAAAGCTTGCAGCAGGTACTGCAGGTCAAAAGAGAAATCAGGATTTGGGGTAGTTTAGTTTAGAGATACAGCGCGGAAACAGGCCCTTCTGCCCACCAAGTTCGCACCAACCAGCGATCCCCACACATTAACACTATCCAACTCACACTCGGGACAATTTACACTTACACCAAGCCAATTTACTGACATACCTGCACGTCTTTGGAGTGTGGGAGGAAACAGAAGATCTCGGAGAAAACCCACGCGGTCACGGGGAGAACGTACAAACTCCGTACAGACAGCGCCCGTAGTCGGGATGGAACCCGGGTCTGCGGCAGCAACTCTACCACCGTGCTGCCCAAGTAACTTGCTACTTTAGTTCAGTTTAGAGATACTGCGTGGAAACAGGCCCTTCAGCCCGCCGAGTCCGCTCTGACCAGCTGACCAGCACTAGCACAATCATACACTCTATGGACAAATTACAATTTTACCATTGCCAATTAACCTACAAACCTGTTCGTCTTTAAATGTGGGAGGAAACCGGAACACCCGGAGGCAACCCATGCGGTCACGGGGAGAATGTTCAAACTCCGTACAGACAGCACCCGTATTCAGGATCGAACCCGGGTCTCTGGCCCTGACTTGGAAATGTTGGTGATATTAAATAGTTCCTGGTATTGGCCAAAACCCGACAGAATCGGTGGTATGTTGAAACAACAATTCCAAAATTGAGATTTGGGCATTTAAATTTCATACATTCGTGTATATTAAAATATGGGATGCTATTTTCTACCCATACTGTGATTAACATTAAGGAAGTGGTGCGTGAGAGGTGATGGAATGTGATTGCTATAGTTTAAAACTGTACGATTGAATAAACTCATACTTAAGACCAGTTTAAGATTGATAGGAAAATAAAGATGTAATTAAAAAATAATGATAATCAGCATGGATGGAACTTGAATTCAATAAGGGACAGGAAGGGTAGGTAAGATTAAAATAAGGCACTGAATACTAAAAGTGACCACTTGGATCATTGTATTTAAAAAAAGCCTAAATAGGATGTTAAATGGTGCTGCTGGTAGAGCTGCTGCTTCAGACCCAGGTTCGATCCTGACCTCTGGTGCTATCTGAGTGGAGTTTGCACATTGTTCCTGTGACCTTGTGGTTTTCCTTCGGGTGCGCCAGTTTCCTCACTCATCCCAAGACGAGTGTGTTTGTTGGTTGATTGGCCTCAGTAAATTGCCCTGAGTGAGCCGGGAGTGGATTCGAAAGTGGGATAACATAGAACCATTGTGATCAGGGGATTGATTGTTGGCGTGAACTCGGTGGATGGAAGGGCCTGTTTCCATGCTGTACCTCTGAACTAAACTAAACCACAACACACAGCTGACATAAAGATCAGTCAGATGTTAGAGATACAGCCTGCAAACAGGCAAATCAGCCCACTGAGTCTGTGCTGACCAGCAATCAACCCCTACACTAACACTATATATACTACACACACAAGGGACATTTTACCAAAGCCAATTAACCTACAAACTTGCACGTCTTTGGAATGTGGGAGGAAACCGGAGCACCCAGAGAAAACCCACGCGGTCACGGGGAGAAGGTACAAACTCTGTACAGACAGCACCCACAGAAAGGATGGAACCCGGGTCTCTGCTGCTGTAAGGCAGCAACTCTACCATTGTGTTGGACTCAATCTGGGAGGGAGTTTGGAAGAGTATTCTTAATTCAGATTGGTGAGGGCTTGAAAGTTCCTCCAAAAGACTGATCCAGGTGATTAACAACAATGAATTTAAGAGAAAATAGATTAAAAATATGATGAAAGGAATAAAAGGTGTGGTCTTCTATAGAACAGAAATGCCTACAATAGAACATTTAGCCAAGAAAATCTTTGAAATTTGCAAAACACTCCAAACTCCAGATATTTAATGTTGGGCTCCCCCACCTCCCGTTTCCCATGTGTTGCGATCTGTGCCCACTCTTGCCTGGGGTTCAGATTTCACTGACAGCAACTCATCACCATATTTTCTTTTTCAGATTGCTTTCTGAATGAAGAGAATTTCTCCATGAAATGTCCCAAACACAAGGTAAGCTAAAAGGCAATCCCTTCAGTGTCATTGTCAATTCAACTGTGCATTCCTAAATGGGGCTAGGAGATGAAGAGTTGTGTTCCACCGCTCCCAGTCCTTTCCTCCGCAGCCCTGCGCTCTCCCAGAGCAGGTACATCATGACTTGGATACAGAGTTGAAAGACCGTTGTCTCAGCGCTGTTCCATCACTCTATCCTGTGCAAACAAGTAGTCTGTGCCTGCGCCCATCCTTGTACCTCCCAGTTTGTTCAGTGCTTTGTAGTGAGATTGATTCAGAGTCAGAGTGAGGCCCAACGCAAATTGGAGGAACAGCACCTCATATTTTGCTTGGGCAGCTTACAGCCCAGCGGTATGAATATTGACTTCTCTAACTTCAAGTAACCCCTGCATCCCCTCTCTCTCCGTCCCTCCCCCACCCTTTCCCTTCATTGTTGTACTGGTGAGTTTCATTGTCTGCAACTTGTTTTCACCTAGCCCACGGCTAACAATGACTTGTTTCCTTTATCATTGTTACTTTTTTGCAAATCTTTCATTGTTCTATATCTCTCTATATCTCATTTATCTCTATATCTATACCTCTCTCTCTATATATATATATATATATATATCAGTCTGAAGAACTGATTCTGAAGGGTCTCGACCCGAAACGTCACCCATTCCTTCTCTCCTGAGATGCTGCCTGACCCGCTGAGTTACTCCAGCATTTTGTGAAATAAATACCTTTGATTTGTACCAGCATCTGCAGTTATTTTCTTACACTATATATCTCTATATCTCATTTGTTCTATATCTCTATATTACCATCTATTACCATCTAGTTTCCCTCTCCCCTGTCTGAAGAAGGGTCTTGACCCGAAACGTCACCTATTTCTTTTCTCCAGAGTTACTGGGTTACTCCTGCTGGGTTACTCCTGCTGGGTTACTCCTGCTGGGTTACTCCTGCTGGGTTACTCCTGCTGGGTTACTCCTGCTGGGTTACTCCTGCTGGGTTACTCCTGCTGGGTTACTCCTGCTGGGTTACTCCTGCTGGGTTACTCCTGCTGGGTTACTCCTGCTGGGTTACTCCTGCTGGGTTACTCCTGCTGGGTTACTCCTGCTTTTTGTGTCTATCTTGGTTTCCTCCATGTTTTGTTGGTGGGTTTTATGTTTGTTAAGACCATCTGCCCAGGAGTTACAACTGCTTCCAGGAAGGGGGCTTCCAGGAAGGGGGCAACATTGTTCCCAATGTTGGGGAAGTCCAGAACAAGGGGTCACAGTTTAAGGATAAGGGGGAAGACTTTTAGGACCGAGATGAGAAAGTTGGTTTTCACACAGAGAGTGGTGAATCTGTGGAATTCTCTGCCACAGAAGGTAGTTGAGGCCAGTTCATTGGCTATATTTAAGAGGGAGTTAGATGTGGCCCTTGTGGCTAAAGGGATCAGGGGGTATGGAGAGAAGGCAGGTACGGGATACTGAGTTGGATGATCAGCCATGATCATATTGAATGGCGGTGCAGGCTCGAAAGGCTGAATGGCCTACTCCTGCACCTATTTTCTATGTTTCTGTCCCACCAAATTTGTGCTAGCTCTTTCAAGCTGCCCGTGGTTCTTTCCCAGTATGTTTGCAATGTTTTCTTCCACAGATTTTTTCCAGTTCTCTCGAGGTTTTTCATTGTACTCCCTCTCCCTGCCCATCCACAATTCCTTATTGCATAAGATATTCCCCCCCCCCCCGTCACTTTCTTGCCATGTTCAATTTGTTTATGGCTTTCCACTGTTCAACCTAATGAAACTTCATTTAAGTTTAGACATACAGCATGGAAACAGGCCCTTTGGCCAATTAAGTCCGCACCGACCAGCGATCCCCGCCCATTAACACTATCCTACACACACTAGGGACAATGTACACTTATACCAGGCCAATTAACCCACAAACCTGTACGTCTTTGGAGTGTGGGAGGAAACCGAACATCTCGGCGAAAACCCACGCGGTCACAAGAAGAAAGTACAAACTCTGTACAGACGGCGCCCGTAGTTGGGATGGAACCCGGGTCTCCAGTGCTGCAAGCGCTGTAAGGCAGCAACTCTACCTCTGCGCCATCGTGCCACTATTCCGCTTTATTTCAACTCGTCAACTAAATACCTCCTTCACATCTCCTCACAGTTGCCTCTGACTAAACACAGAACCTCCAGTCTATCTATTAAATTATTTTTCTCTGTCCCCATAATGTTTCTAATAAATGTATGTAGTGCCTTCCAAAGAGCCTTTGTGGCCTTAAAATGTGTTGTCAAGAATTACCCACAATCCTCCATCCCAAACCACACCGCTATTTTATTTGCTGAAAGCACTTCCCGCTTTTATGCTACAATTATAATGCAGGTCCACCACCGATTTTCTGCCAACTGGTTGTCCAGCGCCTCCTATAATCCAGACAAAATTACCAGAGCACGTTTGAAATCTTCCCCGAAAGTCCCTCGAAAATGTGGTGCCTGGGCCGTTGAGGCGGCCGATCCAGACCTCATTGGGAGTTCTGCGGACGATTGGCGAGTGGAATTTGCCCCCCTGCAGCCCGGGCTCTGGAACTCAGGCCAGGCCGGAGCTGACAGATCCGTTCCCATAGACAACGTCTGAGGACGACTTTGCAGGCCGGTATCTCAGCCCCTTGTAGGCCGCAACCTCTGGTCCAGCAAGACAGATAATCCAGAAAGGCTCTGGAACCGGGGGGTGTCGGGAAATCGGTGGTGGACCCGTAGTTACATTCGTTTCACGAGTCGCTTTGTTAACCTCTTGTATTAGCGCGTAACACAGGAAGGAATGAGTTAAATGGGGTTTTCTCTCTCCAGCACAGGGCTACAAAAGGTAGTAGCACAGAGCAGTCGGAGCGAGGCTGAGCGCAGGTCTTCACATCTCTACAGACACAGCACAAGCAGGTGAGCAGCCCCTTAGAATCTCCTGGGGGAAGAGTGCCAAACACGGAGGTAGTAAGGTGGCGCATCTGGTGGAGCTGCTGTCTCACGGCGCCAGAAATCCAGGTTTGATCCTGGCCTCGGGAGCTGTCTGTGTGGAGTTTTTCGCGTTCTTCCGTGTTACACCGTGGGTTTCCTCCGGGTGCTCCGGTTTCCTCTTGCATCTCAAAGACGTGTGGGTTTGAAGGTCAAATGGTGTCTGTAAATGTGCCCATAATATGCAGGGAGTGGAAGAGAAAATGGGAGAACATGAAACTAGTGTGAACGGGTGATCGATGGTCGGGGTAGACTTGCAGGGCCGAAGCCAGGGAGATACAAAATGGTGGAGTAATTCAGCGGGTCAGGCAGCATCTTTGGAGAAAAGAAATAGGTGCCTTTTCAGGTCGGAAGGGTTCTTCAGAATGAATATAAGAAGATAACTGCAGATGCTGGTACAAATCGAAGGTTTTTATTCACAAAATGCTGGAGTAACTCAGCAGGTCAGGCAGCATCTCGGGAGAGAAGGAATGGGCAATGTTTCGGGTCGAGACCCTTCTTCAGACTGATGTCAGGGGAGGCGGGACAAAGGAAGGATATAGGTGGAGACAGGAAGATAGAGGGAGATCTGGGAAGGAGGAGGGGAAGAGAGGGACAGAGGAACTATCTAAAGTTGGAGAAGTCGATGTTCATACCACTGGGCTGTAAACTGCCCAGGCGAAATATGAGGTGCTGTTCCTCCAATTTCCGGTGGGCCTCACTATGGCACTGGAGGAGGCCCATGACAGAAAGGTCAGACTGGGAATGGTAGGGGGAGTTGAAGTGCTCGGCCACCGGGAGATCAGTTTGGTTAATGCGGACCGAGCGCAGGTGTTCAGCGAAGCGATCGCCGAGCCTGCGCTTGGTTTCGCCGATGAAAATAAGTTGACATCTAGAGCAGCGGATGCAATAGATGAGGTTGGAGGAGGTGCAGGTGAATCTTTGTCTCACCTGGAAAGACTGTTTGGGTCCTTGGATGGAATTGAGGGGGGAATCTTCAGAATGAATGATAGAGGTGGGGAGGGAGGTAAGGAAACTGGAGGGCAGAACAGATTGGGGCTGGCAACAGGTGATCTCAGGAAGGGAGGAGTCCAAAATGGCCAGGTCATTGTTGGCCGGTGGAAAAGGTGCTAACGAGAGGTGGGCCGAAGGGCCTGTTTCTGCTGTATCTCTAAACCAAAACAAATTTAAGGTGAGAAGATAATTTTCTAGTGCAGAGTATGTAGAGGGTGTCAGGGGCTATGGGGCGAAGGCAGGAGAATGGGGTGGAGAGGGAAAGATAAATCAGCCATGATTGAATGGCGGAATAGACTTGATGGGCCGAATGGCCTAATTCTGCTCCTGGAATGTATGAAGAAGAGTTTGGGGCACAGGTTGGAGAGGTATAGGTTGCAGAGGCGTCAGAGTAGAGGCAGTCAGGAGAATGAGTGGGAGCGGTGTTGTAGGACGGGACAGTGTTATACGGGTGGGGAGATACAAAATGCTGGAGTAACTCAGCGTGACGGGCAGCATCTCTGGAGAGAAGGAATGGGTGACGTTTCTGGTCTAGTGAGGGGGGTGGTGGTGAAGACACAAGGGTGGGGGTAGGGGTCAGAGTGGGGCCTGTGAGTGGACACAGGTTGAGGCGAGGGCTGGTAGGGGTTCACAGAGGGGGGGGGGCGTGAGGATTAGTGTATGGGTAGGGGGTGGTCGGGGTGACCTGGTTAAAAGAGGGGGAAGATGATGACCCTGTGGAATCAATACTGAGGTTCCCTGTAGGAAGGGGGGGGGGGAGCAGTGGGACCCAGGAGAGTCGGACCCTGTTGTGTAGGAACGTGGAGGCTGCTGAGCCTGGAACGTGGGTGAGGCGACGGCTCTGGCCCGCTGGTGGGTGGTGGAGAGGCAGGAGTCGGTGGGGGGGGGGGTGAAGTAAAGGAATGGGTCGGCAACAGCAGCGTGGGTGGTCCCGGTCAGCATGGGTGGTCCCGGTCAGTGTGGGTGAGCCCGGTCAGCGGGGGTGGTCCCGGTCAGCGTGGGTGGTCCCGGTCAGCATGGGTGGTCCCGGTCAGTGTGGGTGAGCCCGGTCAGCGGGGGTGGTCCCGGTCAGCGTGGGTGGTCCCGGTCAGCGTGGGTGGTCCCGGTCAGCGTGGGTGGTCCCGGTCAGCGTGGGTGGTCCCGGTCAGCGTGGGTGGTCCCGGTCAGCGTGGGTGGTCCCGGTCAGCGTGGGTGGTCCCGGTCAGCGTGGGTGGTCTCGGTCAGCGTGGGTGTGGTCCCGGTCAGCGTGGGTGTGGTCCCGGTCAGCGTGGGTGGTCCCGGTCAGCGTGGGTGTGGTCCCGGTCAGCGTGGGTGGTCCCGGTCAGTGTGGGTGGTCCCGGTGAGCGGACGGGCGGGGAGGTGGTGAAGGTCGGCGCTGGGCAGCAGTGTCGGTGTAAGGGTGGTGTTGAGCGCGGGGAGGCTGAGGGAGGTAGTGGGGCCGTGGTGAGAGCTGCTATCTTATGCCTCCTCCCCTGCAGGTCCTCCTGTTGAGAGGCGGTGAATCTGACACGATTACGCGACCGGACAGGGTGACTCCATGGGCGTGTCTGTCGGCCCCCAGACGACCAGTGTTTGCTGCAACCGCCAGGAATCGCCGGTCAGAGGACCTGGAGCAAACAATAACCCTGGACCTGTGCGTTTGCAGCCCGGACATTCAGAGACCACAGGGCAGTGAACAAAACACCAGGCCATCGCCACTGGGAAGGGTGGGTGGGTGGGTGGGGGGGAGGGGGGTGGTCCAGGATGGGGATGGGGGAGATTCTACCGAAGGCATCCCCTTCCCCAAACTTTACAGGGGGACCCAGAGTGCCCACCCCCCACACGGTCCTTGGCTCAATCTCCTGATTTTAAAATGGCTTTAGCCTGAGAGGATGGATCGCCCAGATTATATATTTTATTTTTTATTTTAAATATATCGGTGACTCTTGGTTTTAAAATACTTTTTTTCCCCCCCTGTTTCTCTGTCCCTTCCTCCTCCATTGGCTGACCATGGCAGGACAGTATAGTGGTGAGAGCTCGCCCATGTATGTTCAGTGTTATTTTGGGTGTTTTATTCAATATATATATATTATATTATATTATATATAGTTATTAAATTGTTTACAACAGTAATGGAGTTTGCTGCTGATTGCCTGTTGGTCACTGATAGACGTGGCCATCAGGACTAAGGGTCTTGAATCCTGCTAGCCCTGACTCCAGATACTGTGGCTTCACACCTGATGTGTCAGAGCGAACTTGTGTCCCCGACAATGACTCCAGGTCTTTATTATGAAACAAGAGCAGCAATGGTTTGAGAATGAGACGGACTGCTCAATGACAGTGGCCCAAAGGTTTTGTACCTGGCCAAGTGTATGGGGCGGCACTTGGGGCTGATCATTGAGAATGATCAGCCATGATCACATTGAATGGCGGTGCTGGCTCGAAGGGCCGAATGGCCTCCTCCTGCACCTATTGTCTATTGGCACGGCGGCGCAGCGGTAGAGTTGCGGCCTTACAGCGCCAGAGTCGCTAGTTCAATCCTGACCACGGGTGCTGCCTGCACGGAGCACGTACATTCTCCACGCGCTCAGACCAATTAATCTACAAATCTGCACGTCTTTGGAATGTGGGTGGAAACCGGAGCACCTGGAGAAAACCCACGTGGTCACAGGGAGTACGTACAAACTCTGTACAGTCACCCACGCACCGTAGTCAGGATTGAACCCGGGCCTCTGGCACCGTAAGGGAGTAACTCTGCCGCTGCGCCACTGTGCAGAATGACTTGATTGATTTCCCTCAGGATATCAACTCCAACATTGACTTCTCCAACTTTAGATAGTTCCTCTGTCCCTCTCTTCCCCTCCCCCTTCCCAGATCTCCCACTATCTTCCTGTCTCCACCTATATCCTTCCTTTGTCCCGCCCCCCTGACATCAGTCTGAAGAAGGGTCTCGACCCGAAACGTCACCCATTCCTTCTCTCCTGAGATGCTGCCTGACCTGCTGAGTTACTCCAGCATTTTGTGAATAAACTCCAAGATGGTGGCTACTTTCAACAAGAAGAGAGTGTCGTCATTCGCTGTGCGGCCGCCTCCCGCTCCCACAGCAGGAGTGGACAGCGATCGTGCACACATCGGACGGACCCAGACGTGCTCGCAGTCCTCAGAAGGTGCGTGGACGGGGAGAGGAGTGTTGGCATTGAGGTGTGCACATTGTCACAGTGTGAGGGTGAAGACAAGGATGGAAACTTCACTCTCCGTCACACTGCTGCCTGATCGCCTCGAAAACTACGACTGTGGTCACCAGAGACATCCCTGAGTGTGCTGCACCTGTGGCAAACCATGCCACATGCCTCAAAACAGTTTCTATGGTGTGTCTGTCCAAGAAACATTGTGATTGTACTCATCACTACAGCATCCTCTGGCAACTCATTCCTGTCTACCTGTGTTGCCACGTTCAGAGAACTAGTCAGGAAGCATCTGTGGAGGGAGACACCATGTGCCTCATCTTCCCATAATGGACCATTTCAGTTTCTGACTCTGCCTCGGGAGTCATAGAATCAAACAACATGGAAACAGGCCCTTCGGCCCAACTTGCCGACACCAACCAACATGCCCCATCTACACTAGTCCCACCTACCTGCGTTTTGTCAATATCCCTCTTAAACCTGTCCTATCTGTCTAATTCTTAAATGTTGCAATAGTCCCTGCCCCAATTACCTCCTCCGGCAGCTCGTTCCATACACCCACCACCCTTTGTGCGAAAAAGTTACTCCTCAGTTTCCCACTTCACCTTAAACCTCTGTTTTTTGATTCCCCTACTCTGGGCAGGAGACTGTGCATCTACCCGATCTATTCCTCATGATTTTATACACCTCTACAAGATCACCTCTCATCCTCCTGCGCTCCAAGGAATAGAGTCCCAGCCTGCACAACGTCTCCCTATAGCTCCGACCCTCGATTCCTCGCAACATCGTCGTAAATCCTCTCTGTGCCCTTTCTAACTTGACATCTTTCCAATAACATTGTGCCCTGAACTGAACACGATACTCCAAACGCGGCCTCAACTGTATTGGCCTGTTTTTCCACATCTTTCTTGCCTGTCACTGGCTGCCACTTTTGTCCTCTCTTCCTCCATCACTTTCTTGGCATCTTAAAACCTGTTTTTATTCCCAGCAGCTCAATTCTGATGAGGTCAGATTGGCCTGAACCGACAACAGTTCCTCTCTCCACAGCTGTGCCTGACCAGCCCAGTATAGCCAGTTTGTCTCGGCATTTGTGTAACTGCGGAGTGTCCTTGCATTCTGCTCATTACTTTGATGAACAGTTTGGTGTCTCGGATGGGGGACAGGATTGAAGATGAGACTCAGTTGGAGATTGGGTCTTTGCAGGCATGGTAGTCCGAGTTTGTCGAGGATTGGAGAGGCCATATTGTGCCGGAGTGATCCCACTAAAACCAGGGTTCATCTCTAAAGTGGAGTGACAGTAAGTAGCAAGCAATGCAATGGCATCCGTCACTCTCTTTGGTATCGGCAGTCACATCCAGACTATGCCTCTACCCCCCCCCCCCGCTCCTCAGTCCCTCCCGTGTTGATATTTGTTTATTATTGGCATGTGTGAAAAATGTTGTTTTCCATGCTATCCAGCCAGACTTGCACCTCCTCCAACCTCATCTACTGTATCCGTCGTTCTCGATGTGGACTCCTATACAAGTGCAGACTGGACGATTTGTTTTGCTGACCACCAACGCTCTATCCGCCTTGGCCTACGCGATCTCCCAGTTGCCAAACACTTTAACTCCCCTTCCCATTCCCACACTGACCTTTCTGTCCTGGGCCTCCTCCAATGTCAGAGTGAGGCTACATGCAAATTGGAGGAACAGCACCTCACATTTCGCTTGGGCAGCTTACAACCCAATCTGATTTGTCTCATTTATTCACAAAATGCTGGAGTAACTCAGCAGGTCAGGCAGCATCTCGGGAGAGAAGGAATGGGTGACGTTTCGGGTCGCAAGGGAATGCAAGGGTTACTTGAAATGAGACAAATCAGTATAAGAAAATAACTGCAGATGCTGGTACAAATCGATTTATTCACAAAATGCTGGAGCAACTCAGCAGGTCAGGCAGCATCTCGGGAGAGAAGGAATGGGTGACGTTTCGGGTCGAGACCCTTCTTCAAGAAGGGTCTCGACCCGAAACGTCACCCATTCCTTCTCTCCCGAGATGCTGCCTGACCTGCTGAGTTGCTCCAGCATTTTGTGAATAAATCGATTTGTACCAGCATCTGCAGTTATTTTCTTATACTGATTTGTCTCATTTCAAGTAACCCTTGCATTCCCTCTGTCTCCATCCCTCCCCCACCCTAGTCGTCCTACTCGTTTTACTGTTTGTAGCCTTTCGTTATCACCACCTCCACAGCCAACAATGGACCATTGTGGGCTCCGCCTTTCGTTGGCCATTGGTGCTGGCTCTGATTTGTTCTGCACCTTTTCATACCTCTAGTTTACCTCTCATCTGACTCTCAGTCTGAAGAAGGATCTCGACCTGAAACATCACCCATTCCTTTTCTCCAGAGATGCTGCCTGACCCGCTGAGTTACTCCAGCACTTTACGTCTACCTTCAGATAATACCATACATAGGTACAATCAAATCGTACGTGTGCATAAAAGGTAGTGCCAAAAGAAAGGAAAGATCAGTTCAGAATATAGTGTGACAGCTGTGGAGGGAGGGCAGTAACTAACACTGTAATACTGCACCGATCAGCCAAAACATTATGACCACTGGCAGGCGAAGTGAATAACATTGATTATCTTGTTACAATGGCACCTGTCAAGGGGTGGGATATATTAGGCAGCAAGTGAACAGTCAGTTCTTGAAGTTGATGTGTTGGATGCAGGAGAAATGGGCAGCAGTAAAGACCTGAGCGACTTTGACAAGGGCCAAATTGTTATGGCCAGACGACTGGGTCAGAGCATCTCTGAAACGGCAAGGCTTGTGGGGTGCTCCCGGTCAGCAGTGGTGAGTACCTACCGACAGTGGTCCGAGGAGGGACAAACCACAAACCGGCGACAGACAGGGTGTTGGGCGCCCAAGGCTCATCGATGCGCGAGGGCAACGAAGGCTATCCCGTCTGGTCCGAACCGACAGAAGGTCGACTGTGGCACAAGTCACAGAAAATGTTAATGGTGGCCACGGGAGGAATGTGTCACAACACACAGTGCATCGCACCCTGCTGCGTATGGGGCTGCGTAAATGCACACCGGTCAGAGTGCCCATGATGACATGTTTTGGCTCATCAGTGTATATTCTGCATTCTGTTTTTTTAGTACAATGTGTGATGCCAATGGAAAGTGAAGATTTATAGGTTGTTCATTAGTAAGGTTGTACAAGGTTACGGGGAGAAGGCAGGACAATGGGGTAGAGAAATAATCACCCATGATCAAATGGCGGAGCAGACTAGATAGGCCGAATGATCTACTTCTGCTACCATGTCTTATTGTATGGCTTGATTATACTCGTGTACGATGTGATTTGACTGGGTAGACAATAGACAATAGGTGCAGGAGGAGGCCATTCGACCCTTCGAGCCAGCACCGCCATTCAATGTGATCATCGCTGATCAATCTCAATCAGTACCCCGTTCCTGCCTTCTCCCCATACCCCCTGACTCCGCTATCCTTAAGAGCTCTATCTAGGTCTCTCTTGAATGCATTCAGAGAACTGGCTTCCACTGCCTTCTGAGGCAGAGAATTCCACAGATTTACAACTCTGACTGAAAAGGTTTTTCCTCATCTCCATTCTAAATGGCCTACGCCTTATTCTTAAACTGTGGCCCCTGGTTCTGGACTCCCCCAACATTGGGAACATGTTTCCTGCCTCTAACGTATCCAACCCCTTAATAATCTTATATGTTTCGATAAGATCCCCTCCCATCCTTCTAAATTCCAGTGTATACAAGCCTAGTCGCTCCAGTCTTTCAACATATGACAGTCCCGCCATTCCGGGAATTAACCTAGTAAAGGTTAGTAGAGAGAAAGATTTTCAAGTGACAATAATATACCAATACCAAGTTGAAAAGATTGTTTACAAAAACATGAGGCATCCTGGAGTTTGTGAGATGATATGAAACAAATAAATTGTCCTGAAGTTTTAACAAATCACCGATTCGAGAGCTTGTAGGTTGGAGTTTGTAGGTTAATTGGCTTTGGTAAAATTGTAAATTGTCCCTAGTGTGTGTAGGATAGTGCTAGTGTACGGGGATCACTGGGCGGCACGAACTTGGTGGACCAAAGGGCCTGTTTACCGCACTGTCTAGACAAAACTAAATTAAAAAGCAGAAGTATTAGGTGAGGGCTTACAGGGCATGCTTTCAGTACCTCAAGCCCTTTGCTACAAGACGGGGCACAACAGTAGAGTTGCTGCCTCACAGCGCCAGAGACCCGGGTTCGATCCTGACTGCGGGCGCAGCTGGAAGGAGTTTGTACATTCTTCCCATGACCTGCGTGGGTTTTCTCCGGGTGCTCCGTTTTCCTTCCACACTCTGAAGACGTACAGGTTAACTAGCTTGGTAAAATAGTAAATTGTCCCTGGTGTGTGTAGGATAGTGTTAATGTACGGGGCAAGCGTGGATTCAGTGGGACGAAGGGCCTGTTTCCACGCTGTATTTCTGTTATTTTTTTAATTAAAAAAGACGCACAACAGCAAACGGCCGGCAGAGAACCAGCCAAGCCAGTTCACCAGCACCTACACTGCTGTTCACCTCACAGGGCTGCTGGGAGCCTTAGCTATTATTTGCCATCTGACTATTGAGTTCTTTAAACCTCGCTGTGGTGAACTCAGCGGCGATGTGGAAGATGGAAAGAGGAAAATATTAGTTTAGACAGGTGCAAATCCCTTAGGGTAAGAAACAAGAGAATTTATAACCTGGACAAGCGATTGAGCCATCCACTGTATACAGGTCCTTGATAAAGGGCGTGATTGCAGGTCCACTTCTGTGATGACCACACAAAGGATCGTCTGGCTTTGACAATAGACAAGAGGTGCAGGAGTAGGCCATTCGGCCCTTCGAGCCAGCACCACCATTCAATGTGATCATGGCTGATCATTCTCAATCAGTACCCCGTTCCTGCCTTCTCCCCATACCCCCTGACTCCGCTATCCTTAAGAGCTCTATCTAGCTCTCTCTTGAATGCATTCAGAGAATTGGCCTCCACTGCCTTCTGAGGCAGAGAATTCCACAGATTTACAACTCTCTGACTGAAAAAGTTTTTCCTCATCTCAGTTCTAAATGGCCTACCCCTTATTCTTAAACTGTGGCCCCTTGTTCTGGACTCCCTCAACATTGGGAACATGTTTCCTGCCTCTAACGTGTCCAACCCCTTAATAATCTTATACGTTTCGATAAGATCTCCTCTCATCCTTCTAAATTCCAGTGTATACAAGCCTAGTCGATCCAGTCTTTCAACATACAACAGTCCCGCCATTCCGGGAATTAACCTGGTAAACCTACGCTGCACGCCCTCAATAGCAATAATATCCTTCCTCAAATTTGGAGACCAAAACTGCACACAGTACTCCAGGTGCGGTCTCACTAGGGCCCTGTACAACTGCAGAAGGACCTCTTTGCTCCTATACTCAACTCCTCTTGTTATGAAGGCCAACATTCCATTGGCTTTCTTCACTGCCTGCTGTACCTGCATGCTTCCTTTCAGTGACTGATGCACTTGGACACCCAGATCTCGTTGTACGTCCCCTGTTCCTAACTTGACACCATTCAGATAATACTCTGCCTTCCTATTCTTACCGCCAAAGTGGATAACCTCACACTTATCCACATTAAACTGTAGCTGCCATGCATCCGCCCACTCACACAACCTGTCCAAGTCACCCTGCAACCTCATAGCATCTTCCTCACAGTTCACACCACCACCCAGCTTTGTATCATCTGCAAATTTGCTAATGGTACTTTTAATCCCTTCATCCAAGTCATTGGTGCCATCATGGATCTCTGCATTGACGATCTCTTGCATCAGTTCCAGAGACAGAGTCCAGTGCCGCCAATGGGGTCGAGGTGAATTGGACAGCACCTAATTTTTGGAAGGAGTGTTCAGAAGCCTGATAACCGAGGGAAAGAAGCTGTTCCTCTCTCCGTCTGATGGCGTGGACTTTCAACTTTCTGCCGGACGAGAGCAGGGAGAAGGAGGAATGAGAGCGGGCGGGACAAGTCTTTGATTATGTCGGCTGCTTTTCTGAGGCAGTGTGAAGTGTAGATGGAACCATTGGTGGGAAGTCTGGTCTGTGTCACGGACTTGGGCTACGCCTACAACTCTATGGTTTTCGGTGGACTTGGACAGTGTTATTCTAACACCAAGCATTACAGTAAATCCTCATTATAACGGACCATGTGTGTGGGGGAGGGAGGGAGGGAGTAATGGTGGCTGTTTTTGCCAATTTCCCACTATAACCTACTCCATTATAACCAAGTAGGGTATTAACATTGTATGTTTTTTTTTTTACTAGTTTACACTTTATTTGGTAACTAATATACATCATGGCACAGTACTACAACAGTCCAAATGTTCTGGATCTTTCATGACCTGCATCCAAAACGTCTACATAAATTGTTGATCTTAGTTGTTACAATGTTGATCAATTATAAGCAGTAATGTCCAGAGTCCATTTGCCAAGGAAGATTCAACATAGTCTAAGACAATAACTGCAGATGCTGGAACAAATCGAAGGTATTTATTCACAAAATGCTGGAGTAACTCAGCGGGTCAGGCAGCATCTCAGGAGAGAAGGAATGGGTGACGTTTCGGGTCGAGACCCTTCTTCAGACCTAGTCTGATCAGCACTGCATCATCATCAGCAGCAGCAGTTCACCTGGACCTCTGCCTCAGCTTTCGTCTTTTACGCTTCAATCTGTGCATATGCATCTTCCACCACTTGGCTCGCATCTTGTCAGAGTACGCAGACGCCTGCCAATTACATTGTATGTAGTAGAAACAAAAAGCTACAGATGATTTCAAGATCAATTTATTGTCACATGTACCAATTAAGTTACAGTGAAATTTGAGTCACCATACAGCCATACTAAGTGAAAAGCAACAAGACACACGGCCACATAAAATAAAATTGAACATAAACATCCATTCCACATTCCTCACTGTGATGGAAGGTAATAAAGTTCAACCATCTTCCTCTTTGTTCACCCGCGGTCGGGGCTGTTGAACCGTCCGCAGTCGGGATGAGGTGAGTACACGAAAGAATACAAGGTGCTGGAGTAGCGCAGCATGTCAGGCAACGTCTCTGTTTTCGGATGGAGACCCTTCTTCAGATTCTCGGTGGGGAGCTGGGCCTGGAATCCAGGTGAGTTGCTTGAGGGCGAGGCGAGGATCGGCTGAGTTGCAGTGGCCGGGGAGGGAGTGGGCCCAGCAGCGAAGGTCGACAGGTCTTGGTGTATTTTAGTTTCATGTAGAGACACAGCGCGGAAACAGGCCCTTCGGTCCACCGGGTCGCACTGACCAGCGATCCCTGCACATTAACACTATCCTACACACACGAGGGACAATTTTTACATTTACCAAGCCAATTAACCTACAAACCTGTACGTCTTTGGAGTGTGGGAGGAATCCGAAGATCTCGGAGAAAACCCACGCAGGTCACGGGGAGAACGTACAAACTCCGTACAGACAGCACCCGTAGTCGGGATGGAACCCGGGCCTCCAGCGCTGCATTCACTGTAAGGCAGCAACTCTACCGCTGTGTCACCGTGACCGCCCTAACTGGTCCGTCCACTATAACTGAAATCCGTTATAAAGAGGTCCGTGAAAGCAAGGGTTTGCTGGACGCCAAACGCTGTTAAACAAATCGTTTCCATTTATTTATCTAAGTAACTGTTTAGTCCCAGATGATTTAATCAAGGTATTTCCACCACAAAGGCAGACCAGGCTTTCAATGCTGAGCATGTTCCTCTCCCACTTGGCATGTTTAATGAAACAATGGATCGACTGGGCTTATATTCACTGGAATTTAGAAGGACGAGAGGGGATCTTATAGAAACATAGAAGTCTTAAGGGATTGGACAGGGTAGATGCAGGAAACATTTTCCTGATGTTGGGGGAGTCCAGAAGCAGGGGTCACAGTTTAAGAATAAGGGGTTGGCCATTTAGGACTGAGAAGAGGAAAAACTTTTTCATCCAGAGAGTTGTGAATCTGTGGAATTCTCTGCCACAGAAGGCAGTGGAGGCCAATTCACTGGATGTATGTATTCAAGAGAGTTAGATGTAGCTCTTAGAGCAAACGGTGGGGCCCAGTGCCAAGTCTGGGACGTGAGCATTAACCACACAGTTGCATTGATTGAAACAGTTTAGTTCAGAGATACAGCACGGAAACAGGCCCTTCGGCCCATCAGGTCCGCGCCGACCAGTGATCCCCGCACATTAACACAAGCCTACACACACTGAGGACAACATACACTTATGCCAAGTATACAAACCCAAGCCAATTAGCCTACAAACCTGTACGACTTTGGAATATGGGAGGAAACCGGAGCACCCGGAGAAAACCCACACGGTCACAGGGAGAACGTACAAACTCCTGTAGTCAGGATTGAACCCGGGTTTCTGGTGCTGCAAGGCAGCAACTCTACGCTGGAGTAACTCAGCAGGATAGGCAGCATCTGCAAAAACCTGTATGTCTTTAGAGTGAGAGGAAACCAGTGCAGCTGGAGAAAGCCCACGCAGGTCACAGGGAGAACATACAAACTCTGTACAGACCACACCCTTAGGATCGAACCCGGGTCTCTGGTGCTGTGAGGCAGCAGCCAGCAAGCGAGCTGGACCCACTCAAGTCAAGTCAAGTCAAGTCAAATTTATTTGTCACATACACATACACGATGTGCAGTGAAATGAAAGTGGCAATGCCTGCGGGTTGTGCACAAAAAGAATTACTCCGCCAAGAGTCACCAGTAGAGGGACTAATTTGTTGGCTAATTGGCTTTGGTAAAAGTAAATTTTCCCTGGTTTGCTGCTGCGAGCAGAAGATAAAACTGTTGTGTTTTTTTTGGAACTTTGTTGGCGCCAGAAACATGACACTTGTGTACTGGGAAAAAACCCTGCAGATGTTGGTTTCAATGGAAGGCAGACACAAAATGCTGGAGTAACTCAGCGGGTCAGGCAGCATCTCGGGAGAGAAGGAATGGGCAACAAAGAACCGATTCAGTCTGAAGAAGGGTCTCGCTCGGCCAGAAACGTCACCCATTCCTTCTCTCCAGGGATGCTGCCCGACCCACTGAGTTACTCCAGCATTTTGGGTCCACTTGTGCACTGCCCAGGTGAGGTCTGCTGTATGATTTTACCGGGTTGTAGGCAAAACAGAACATTTCACTGTTCCTAGGTACATGTGACAATAAAGTATTGAATCATAGAGGGGCACTCTATGTGACGTGGCAACTTTAAGACAATGGACAAGATGCAGGAGGAGGCCATTCGGCCCTTTGAGCCAGCACCGCCATTCAATGTGATCATGGCTGCTCATTCTCAATCAGTACCCCGTTCCTCCCTTCTCCCCATACCCCCTGACTCCGCTATCCTTAAGAGCTCTATCTAGCTCTCTCTTGAATGCATTCAGACAACTGGCCTCCACTGCCTTCTGAGGCAGAGAATTCCACAGATTTACAACTCTCTGACTGAAAAAGTTTTTCCTCATCTCAGTTTTAAATGGCCTACCCCTTATTCTTAAACTGTGGCTCCTGGTTCTGGACTCCCCCAACATTGGGAACATGTTTCCTGCCTCTAACGTGTCCAACCCCTTAGTAATCTTATACGTTTCGATAAGATCTCCTCTCATCCTTCTAAATTCCAGTGTAAACAAGCCTAGTCGATCCAGTTTAACAGCCTGACCGCGGGAGATGACGGCAGGGGAAGAGAAAAGACATTCTGGCCTTCCATCACTGGGAGGAGGTGACTCATTGTGATGGATGTGTCTTTTCTTTTGTGTTGGTGTGTGATTGTGTGTAAAATTGCTTATTTTTATTGCTCTTTTGTGCTGGACTGTGGGTGACCTTCCATTTCACTGCACATCTTGTATGTGTATGTGACATATAAACTTGACTTGACATTGCGACCGTCATGGAAACAGTTGGCCGTGATCTTCCAACATTTTAGGACGGTGGGGGATTGGGGTGCTTGGAATTTCAGACAGCCTTTGATAACGTCCCACAGAAAAGATGAGTGTGCAGAAATGCGTTTTGAGCGTGGGATGAATACTGGCTTGGATTGGCAATAAGTTGGTGGACAGGGGGAGTCATCATTGGCGGTTACTCGAAGCAAGTATGACTGTCCTTATTTAGGATGCGTGCTTGACTGTCTAACGTGGGGAGATTGGTGCACAGACAGCCACCACACGGTCCTTGACAGATCTGGGTCAGGATCCAGTGGCGTGGAGTCCAAGATGACCGGGGACCCTTTTCTGCTGCGGCCTTCATCCATCCGCCTTCCCAGCCGTTGTGACGCTCCACTAAAGTCAGCCATCATCCTCCCTCCGCCTGTTCCACCGTTGAGGTCTTCGGTTGGATTGCTCTTTGTCAGGGACCTCCCCCTCGACCGTATTGCCATATATATATATATATATATATATATAATATCCTTCTCTCCTGACCTGCTGGGTTACTCCTGCATTTTGTGAATAAATACCTTCGATTTGTACCAGCATCTGCAGTTATTTTCTTACACTATATATATATATACCTTTATTTGTCCCACACCGGGGAAATTTACAGCGTTACAGCAGCAAAGTCGATAGCAAGAGATTATTCATTATAAATAAAAGTAAAGACAAGGATAGATTGGGTGACCCTACCAGGAGCGTGGCTCCAGATGACATCGCTCTCAGGATCTCAGGACCCACACAAGCTTCTCCACCACCACAAGGTGACAATCCATGGAGAAGAAACTTAGTAGGGTGACTAAGGACAGTGAGGCTGGAACTCATGGGAATTTGGCCAAACTGATAGTGGGCAAGTGGACATCAAAACTTGATTCTTAATTAGTATGTGCAAACTCCTCAGAGGTCATTCTTGCTATTGAGGGCGTGCAGCGTAGGTTTACTAGGTTAATTCCCGGAATGGCGGGACTATCATATGTTGAAAGACTGGAGCGACTAGGCTTGTATACACTGGAATTTAGAAGGATGAGAGGAGATCTTATCGAAACGTATAAGATTATTAAGGGGTTGGACACGTTAGAGGCAGGAAACACGTTCCCAATGTTGGGGGAGTCCAGAACCAGGGGCCACAGTTGAAGAATAAGGGGTAGGCCATTTAGAACGGAGATGAGGAAAAACTTTTTCATTCAGTTGTGAATCTGTGGAATTCTCTGCCTCAGAAGGCAGTGGAGGCCAATTCTCTGAATGCATTCAAGAGAGAGCTAGATAGAGCTCTTAAGGATAGCGGAGTGAGGGGGTATGGGGAGAAGGCAGGAACGGGGTACTGATTGAGAATGATCAGCCATGATCACATTGACGAGTGAAGGATGTTTAATTATCATGTGTAACAACAGAACAATGGAATTCTTATTTGCGGCAGCATAGTTGGCCTGTAAATGCAATGCACATAGATAATATAGAATTTTTCAAAAATTCATACTGGCAACAATTAAAGTCCGTTTTCAGATTTAATAATATTAATTTATTCTTTAGACTTTAGAGGTTAAGATATGACGAGCGTTTGTCGGCACTGGGCCTGTACTCGCTGGAGTTTAGTAGAATGAGGGGGGACCTCATTGAAACATACAATCGTGAAAGGTTTGGACAGAGTGGATACGGAGAGGATGTTTCCACTAGTGGGAGTCTTGGACTAGAGGTCATAACCTCAGGATGTTCTTTTAAGGAGGAGGAGGAATTTCTTTGGTCAGAGAGTGGTGAATCTGTGGAATTCTTTGCCACAGAAAGCTGTGGAGGCCGTCAGTGGACATATTTAAGGCAGACAAAGATAGATTCTTCATTAGTACGGGTGTCAGAGGTTTTATTCACCCAGAGAGTTGTGAATTTGCGGAATTCTCTGATTGTGGAAGATCCGCCATGCTCACAATGAATGGCGGTGCTGGCTCAAAGGGCCAAATGGCCTCCTCCCCCACCTATTTTCTATGTTTCTATGTTATGGGGAGTAGGCAGGGGAATCGGGTTAGGAGGAAGAGATAGATCAGCCATGAATGAATGGCGGAATAGACTTGATGGGCCGAAAGGCCTAATTCTACTCCTATCCCTGATGAACTATCTGGGCCTAACCTTCAGTCTGAGCGCATAGGTTAGTGGTACTACAGATGAATAAGTGTGGCTGACCACATACAGCACTATGGGTCGGCGATGCATCTAGAGCAGCAGATGCAATAGATGAGGTTGGAGGTGCAGGTGAACCTCTGTCTCGCCTGGAAAGACTGTTTGGGATGTCAACTTATTTACATCGGCGTCCCAGTCTTTCCAGGTGAGACAGAGGTTCACCTGCACCTCCTCCAACCTCATCTATTGCATCCGCTGCTCCAGATGTCAACTTATTTACATCGGCGAAACCAAGCGCAGGCTCGGCGATCGCTTCGCTCAACACCTGCACTCGGTCCGCGTTGGCCAAACTGATCTCCCGGTGGCCGAGCACTTCAACTCCCCCTCCCATTCCCAGTCTGACCTTTCTGTCATGGGCCTCCTCCAGTGCCATAGTGAGGCCCACCGGAAATTGGAGGAACAGCACCTCATATTTTGCCTGGGCAGCTTGCAGCCCAGTGGTATGAACATCGACTTCTCCAACTTTAGATAGTTCCTCTGTCCCTCTCTTCCTTCCCAGATCTCCCTCTATCTTCCTGTCTCCACCTATATCCTTCCTTTGCCTGCCCCCGACATCAGTCTGAAGAAGGGTCTCGACCCGAAATGTCACCCATTCCTTCTCTCCTGAGATGCTGCCTGGCCTGCTGAGTTACTCCAGCATTTTGTGAATAAATACCTTCGATTTGTACCAGCATCTGCAGTTATTTTCTTATCGAGACTATACATGATTACAATCAATGCATCCACAGTGTGCAGATACAGGAGAAAGGCAATAATGTTTGGTGCCAGAAAAAGTCCAGTAAAATCCGATTCAAGATAGTCCGAGGGTCTCCAGTGAGGTAGATGGTAGGTCAGGACCTCTCTCTAGTTGGCGGTAGGAGGGTTCAGTTGCCTGCTAACAGCTGGGAAGGCCATTGCATGTGTGTGTGTGTATTAAGCTGCATTTGTGCACAATTATGTTCTTTTGTTAGCCGCAGTGGTATAAAGCTCCATGGTCAAACACACGGAATAGATCGGTTAGATGCACAGCCATATTGAAACATATAAGATTATTAAGGGATTGGACACACTAGAGGCAGGAAACATGTTCCCGATGTTGGGGGGAGTCCAGAACCAGGGGCCACAGTTTAAGAATAAGGGTTAGGCCATTTAGGACGGAGATGAGGAAAAACTGTTTCACTCAAGAGAGTTGTAAATCTGTGGCATTCTCTGCCTCAAAAGGCAGTGGAGGCCAATTCTCTGGATGCTTTCAAGAGAGAGTTTAGAGCTCTTAATCATAGCGGAGTCAGGGGGTATGGGGGAGAGGGCAGGAACGGGGTACTGATTGTGAATGATCAGCCATGATCACATTGAATGGCGGTGCTGGCTCGAAGGGCCGAATGGCCTACTCCTGCACCTATTGCCCATTGAGTCTCTTGCCCAGAGTCGGTGAATTGAAGACCAGAGCACATAGGTTCAAGGTGAAGGGGAAAATATTTAAAAGGAATCTGAGGGGTAACATTTTCACACAAAGGGTGGTGGGTGCGTGGAACAAGCTGCCAGAAGAGGTAGTTGAGGCTGGGACTATTCCAACATTTAAGAAACAGTTAAGACAGGTACATGGACAGGACAGGTTTTGGAGGGATATGGACCAAACACGGGCAGGTTGGACTAGTGCAGCTGGGACATGTTGGCCGGTGTGGGCAAGTTGGGCCGAAAGGCCTGTTTCCACGGTGTGTCACTCTATGTAAAGGGATATTGGTGGAAGAGCGGCAGTAGGTCAAGCAGTCATTCACAGGGTGGCGGGCAGGGAACGTGCAGGGCTGTGCTGGAGTCCCCGCTGTTCTCAATATTTACTGATGGTCTGGATCAGGGAAGCAAGTGGACGATTTCTGAATCTTACGGAGGGTCCCGCTGTAAAGGGACAGGCTGAAGTCGGGCCTCGACCCGAAAAGTCATCCGTCCATGTTCTCCAGAGATGCTGCCTGACCTGCACTTAAACTGTAAGTTTATTTTTGTTACTGCATTAAAAAAAAACTAAATGCTGTGTGGTACATTGTTTAACAGAGTATCATTGTACTAGTGACCATGGAAGCAATCATTGTCAATCTCCATGGCCTCCCATGGTGAAACTGATATTAAGAGACAATGGTGTCCGATTACTGCACGGAGGTTACATGGAAACAGTTTTCTCCCTTAGATATTTTGGTTTGCTGGACAGTTTTTCTTCTTCTGCTTCTCAATTTCCAAAATAACTTTTATGGTTCTTTAGTTCCCCAGCAAAATCACATTATAGCTAATTCTGCCAGCACAATATACATATTGTTCCTCAATTCCCACCACGTTATAGCTAATCTGTGGTGACCGAATCAGTTCAGTTTAGTTTATTGTCATGTGTACCGAGGCAGAATGAAAAGCTTTTGTTGCGTGCTAACCCAGGGAGCGGATAGACAACACGTGATTACAATCGAAGGTAGATCACAAAATGCTGGAGTAACTCAGAGGGACAGGCAGCGTCTCTGGAGAGAAGGAATGGGTGACGTTTCTGGATGTTCAGTCTGAAGAAGGGTCTCGACCCGAAACATCCCCCCATTCCTTCTCTCCAGAGATGCTGCCTGACCCGCTGAGTTACTCCGGCATTTTGTGTCTACCTTCGATTTAAACCAGCACCTGGAGTTCTTTCCTACCCATGATCACAGCCGAGCCATCCACAGTGTACAGATACAAGATAAGGGGATAATGTTTAGTTTAGTTTAGAGGTACAGTGCAGAAACAGGCCCTTTGGCCCACCGAGTCTATGCCAACCAGCAATCCCCATACACGAGTACTATCTTACACAGACTAGGGACAGTTTAGAATTATACCAAGCCAATTAACCTACAAGCCTGTACGTCTTTGGAGTGTGGGAGGAAACCGGAGCTCCTGGAGAAAACCCACGCGGGTCACGGGGAGAACGTACAAACTCCGTACAGACAGCACCCGTAGTCAGGATTGAATCCGGGTCTCTGGCGCTGTGAGGCAGCAGTTCTACCGCTGCGCCACCGGGCCGTTTAGTGCGAGGTAAAGCCAGTAAAGTCATAGGAAGGGACGCAAGGCCGGTGGGCTGAGGATGGGACCATTCTACTGACAATCACATGATGAGAAGGGGATGTTGCTCAACTTTAGCTCGACCTATTACTAACACAAAAGCCACAAGAGGAACTTGAGCAAGCGACAGACTTCCTGCTTTGAATTCCCGACAAAGTGAGCGGGGAGAGAGAGAGAGAGCAGAAGAATGTCCCCGTCCGGGACAATCCTGATCGGTCTCTTCCTTTACATCCGGCAAGGTAGGACTGGACCCTTGGACGAACGGCATAGTGATTGTGAGCATTGCCAGGACTCTGTCTCCGGTCTCCCTGGGGTAGGGGTGTGACCCAGGCCACAGCGATACACAGACCGAGGGGCAAGGGTCTTCGCCCTGAGAGTTGTGAATCTGTGGTCTTCACCCTGAGAGTTGTGAATCTGTGGAATTCCCTGCCACAGAAGGCAATGGAGGCCAATTACGGGTGCTGGATGTATTGAAGACAGAGTTGCGGCACAGTGCCACAGCGGTAGAGTTGCTGCCTTACAGCACTTGCAGCGCTGTCGATCCCGACTACGGGTGCCGTCTGCACAGAGTTTGTACGTTCTTCCCCGTGACCTGCGTGGGTTTTCTCAGAGATCTTCGGTTTCCTCCCACACTCCAAAGACGTACAAGTTTGTAAGTTAATTGGCTTGGTATAAATGTAAATTGTCCCTAGCGTGTATTAGGGATCGGTGGTCGTTGCGGACTAGGTGGGCCTGTTGAAAGACCGGAGCGGCTAGGCTTGTATACACTGGAATATAGAAAGATGAGAGGGAATCTTATCGAAACATAAGATTATTAAGGGGTTGGACACGTTAGAGGCAGGAAACATGTTCCCAATGTTGGGGGAGTCCAGAACCAGGGGCCACAGTTTAAGAATAAGGGTTAGACCATTTAGAACGGAGATGAGGAAAAACATTTTCAGTCAGAGAGTTGTAAATCTGTGGAATTCACTGCCTCAGAAGGCAGTGGAGGCCAATTCTCTGAATGCATTCAAGAGAGAACTAGATAGAGCTCTTAAGGATAGCGGAGTCAGGGGGTATGGGGAGAAGGCAGGAACGGGGTACTGATTGAGAATGATCAGCCATGATCACATTGAATAGTGGTGCTGGCTCGAAGGGCCGAATGGCCTGCTCCTGTACCTAATTTCTATGTTTATCAGTGAAGGGTGAGGACCTGTGGGGAGGGGGACACGATCACCTGAGCGTCTCGACAGCCCCAGGGCACGGATGCCGGTGACTGACCCATTAAACCTGAGACTGAAGAAAGGGGGAACATAGAACAGGCCCTTCAGCCCACAATGTCTGTGCTGATCATGATGCCCTTGTGACCCAGCGGTATGAATACTGATTTCTCTAACCTCAAGTAACCCTTGCATTTCCTCTCTCGCCATCCCTCCCCCATACTAGTTCTCCGACTAGTTTCACTGTCCTCCTGATTACATATTGCTGCTTGTTTAGTGTCATTTTCACCTTCCCCTCTCACAACAATGAGCCATTCGACACTCCCTTACCAGCATCTGCTTTGATCTGTCGTTTTCACACCTTACCCTTCCATATCTCTCGACTCCCTCTCCCCTGACTCTCAGTCTGAAGACAGGTCTCGACCCGAAACGTCACCCATTCCTTCTCTCCAGAGATGCTGCCTGACCCACTGAGTTACTCCAGCACTTTTGTGTCTATCTTCGGTAGACCCTTCTTTAAGACTCTCTCTGAAACTCTCTCTCTCTGACCCTCAGTCTCTAATGCCCTCTCTCTCTGACCCCTCTCTCTTTGACCCCCTCTCAGTCGCTCTCTCTCTCTCTCACTCTCTGACCCTCTCTCGCTCTCTGACTCTCTCTCTCTGACTTTCTATCTGACACACTCTCTCTGACTTTCTCTCTCTCTCCCTCTCTCTGACACACACTCTCTCTCTCGCTCCCTCTCTCTCTGACCCACCCCCTCTGACCCGCTCTCTCCGACTCTCTGATAGTAGAAACAAGGAACTGCCGATGCTGGATACAAAAAAAAGACACAAAGTGCTGGAACAGGGGGTCATGCAGTATCTACAGAGAACATAGATAGGTGATGTTTTGGATCGGGACCTTTCTTCAGACATTGCGGGGGGGATGAAAGAAAGGCAGAAGAGGGGAGGGTCTGGACTAAACATGGGGGTGACAGTTTGGTTTAGATGAGGGGTGTGGGGGGTTTGATGGGCAGATGGTTGGACAAAGGCCAGAGATGAAAAAACAGAAGGTTAGAGACAAGAGGATTGAAGAGTTGCAAATCGTGAAGCTAGAGGAAGGAATGTAGGTGGAAAAGGAGAAATAGGCGCGAGTCCATGTGGGGTGGAAGGAGGAAAGGGGGTGGGGGTTAGAATGGGGGAAGAAGGGAGAGGGTTTATGCAGTTACCTAAAATTGGAAAATTCAACCGGTTGTAAGCTGAGGTGTTGCCTCTCTCTCTCTCTCTCTCTCCATCTCTGTCTGTCTGCCCCCGACACTCCCTCTCTGACTCTCCGTCTGATACTCTGTGTGTATCTCTCTCTCTGACACTCTCTCTGACTCTCACTCTCCATCTGACTGTCTCTGACACTCTCTCTCTCTCTCTCTCCTCGAATTCTCCTTAACTGAACCTTCCTATCAACAACTAGCGAGCGGTCCTGACTCCCATCTACCACATCGGAGACCATCAGACTATCTTTAATCTGACATGTTGTGTTAAACAGTATTCCCTTTATCCTACATCTATCTACACACTGTGGACGGTTCGATTATAATCATGTCGCTGACTGGTTAACACGCAACAAAAAAGCTTTACACTGTGATACACTTGACAATAAACTAAACTAATCTCTCTCTGTGACCCTCTCTCTCCCCACTTTGTCTCCCCCCACCACTATCTCTCCACCCCAATCTCTCTGCCCTAATCTATTTCTCCCCCAACTCTATTTCTCCCTCTCTCTGCCCCCTCTCTCTCGCTCTCTGTCCCCTCTCTCTCCCAGTTTATTTCTCCCCCATTCTGTGTCTGAACCCCCTCTCTCTGATTGACCCTCTTTCTCTCCCCCACTTTATTTCTCCTCACTCTCTCTCCCTCTCCCCCACTGTCTGACCCCCCTCTCTGTGTTTGACCCTTTGTCTGACCCCCCACTCTCTCTTTCCCCCACTCCCTCTCTTTCCCCCACTCCCTCTCTTTCCCCCACTCCCTCTCTCTACCCCACTCTCTCTTCCCCCCCCCACTCTCTCTCTCTCTCCCCCTCTCTCTCCCCCACTCTCTCTTTCTCTCTCTCCCCCCTCCTCTCTACCCCCACTCCCTCTCCCCCACTCCCTCTCCCCCCCACTCACTCTGTCTCTCTCCCCCACTCACTCTCTCCCCTCCCCCCCTCACTCTCCCCTCCCCCCCTCACTCTCCCCTCCCCCCCACACTCTCTCCCCCCCCACACTCCCCCCCCCACCCACTCTCTCCCCTCCCCCCCCTCTCTCCCCTCCCCTCCCCCCCCACTCTCTCCCCCCCCCCACCCACTCTCTCCCCCCCCCCCACCCACTCTCTCCCCCCCCCCCACCCACTCTCTCCCCCCCCACTCTCTCCCCCCCCCCCACTCTCTCCCCTCCCCCCCCCCCCACTCTCTCCCCCCCCCCCCCCACTCTCTCTCTCCCCCCCCCCCCCACTCTCTCTCTCCCCCCCCCCCCCCCACTCTCTCCCCTCCCCCCCCCCACTCTCTCCCCCCCCCCCCACTCTCTCTCTCTCTCCCCCCCCCCCCCACTCTCTCTCTCCCCCCCCCCCCCACTCTCTCTCTCCCCCCCTCCCTCTCCTTCTGTCACACTCCCCCCCCCCCCCCCCACACTCTCTCTGACTGTCTAACGCCGTGTCCCCCTGCCCTGTTGTAGTTGAGCCAGCGGTCCAGTGCCAAGTGCAGCAGCCGCTGGTGGTGGTGGCGGTGGCGATGGAGCCGACGACGCTGCGCTGCGAGTACCAGTGTGAGAGCAACAACAAGTCGGTGCCGCTGCTGGACGGGCCGCTCTTCATGCAGCTGTCCCGGGACGAGCCGGACAACCTGCTCAGCACGTCGCACATCTCCATCGCGCCCAAGGGGGAGGTCAAGTGGGAGCTGCCGACCAGAGGCGACAACGACAGCGGCCTGTACGTCTGCATGGGGACCGCGCACTCCCAGCCCTTCATCGGTCACGGGACTCTCCTGATCCTCCACCGTGAGTAGCGGCTCCGCCAGCGCTCAACCGCGCCCCCGCCATGGATCAACGCGGGCGGCAAAGAGAGGGCAAGGGGCGCCAACTACCTCACTCCCAAACAAAGACACTAGAGGAGCAAGATGGACCGCTCCGTCGAAACCGCCAATACTGAAGTGCAGTCCGCAAAGGAGCGGGACGTCCGCCATTTTAGCAAAGAGTCCGCCATTTTAGTAAGCAAACCCCACCGGTTCGCTCTGCCTCCCGCAGCGTAATCAGTGTTTTGGGGGAACAGTATATATGATAATACCATTAAAAATACAGAATATATCTCATCTATCAACTCACAGATTTTTGTTATTTTTTCTTATTTAAACGTGTCTGCAGGTTTCTGCCTACTAAAATGGCGCCGTGACGCGCCACGGTTTTTAGGGTTGAGTGGTTCATCTTGGTCCTCTAGTATCTTTGCTTAAAAACCCGTAGCGCGTCACGGCGCCATTTTAGTAGGCAGAAACCTGCAGACACGTTTAAATAAGAAAAAATAACAAAAATCTGTGAACTGTTAGATGAGATATATTCTGTATTTTTAATGGTATCATCACATACACTGTTCCCCCAAAACACTGATTACACTGCGAGAGGCAGAGCGAACGGCGGGTTTTGCTTACTAAAATGGCGGCCTTTGCGGACCGCACTTCAGTACAGGCGATTTCGACGGAGTGGTTCATCTTGCTCCTCTAGTATCTTTGCTTTTAAAACCGTAGCGCGTCACGGCGCCATTTTAGTAGGCAGAAACGTGCAGACACGTTTAAATAAGAAAAATAACAAAAAATCTTTGAATTGATAGATGAGATATATTCTGCATTTTAATGGGATCATCACACATACTGTTCCCCCCCAAAAACACTGATTACACTGCGAGAGGCAGAGCGAACGGCGGGTTTTGCTTACTAAAATGGCGGACATTCAGCTCACTTCAGCATAGCCGATTTGGACGGAGTGGTTCATCTTGCTCCTTTAGTGTCTTTGCTCCCAAATACGGGACACGGTGACGTCACCGCCCCGCGCCCCACGTGACCTCGCCCAGCCAGCGGCCACGTGCTCCCGCTCCACCAATGGCTGCCGCCCGGGAGGCGGGTTGCTACGCAACCTCCGTTGAAGGGTCCTGACCAAACATCATCTGTCAATAGACAATAGGTGCAGGAGGACGCCATTCAGCCCATCGAGCCAGCACCACCATTCAATATGATCATGGCTGATCATTCTCAATCAGTACCCCGTTCCTGCCTTCTCCCCATACCCCCTGACTCCGTTATCCTTAAGAGCTCTATCTAGCTCTCTCGTGAATGCATTCAGATAATTGGCCTCCACTGCCTTCTGAGGCAGAGAATTCCACAGATTCACAACTCTCTGACTGAAAAAGTTTTTCCTCATCTCAGTTCTAAATGGCCTACCCCTTATTCTTAAACTGTGGGCCCTTGTTCTGGACTCCCCCAACATTGGGAACATGTTTCCTGCCTCTAACGTGTCCAACCCCTTAATAATCTTATACGTTTCGATAAGATCTCCTCTCATCCTTCTAAATTCCAGTGTATACAAGCCTAGCCGCTCCAGTCTTTCAACATACGACAGTCCCGCCATTCCGGGAATTAACCTAGTAAACCTACGCTGCACGCCCTCAATAATAATGCATTTTTAAAAATTTATTAAACGGTTCTTGGGGGGGGTCCTGTGGCGGATCAGGCCACTCCTCGGGTCAGCCCCCTCGTTACGTGACGGACAGGTGAAAGGGGTTAAAAGCCAGACCAAGGGAAGGCGTGGATCATCCCTAGGAGAACTACGCTGTGGGCACCAGCTCACAGCCTAATAAAGAATCTAACTAAACACTGCCTGGCATCTTGCCTTTTCTCTGGCCTCCGCCAGGCCACTACATAGCGCTTTTCATATACTCAAAGACGCTTTACAGAGATTTAGAGAACATAGGGAAATGAATAAATAGATAAATAAGTAAATAAATAAACGAACAGAGAAAGGAGACAGAAGGTGAGGTGACCTTCAGTGGTTGAAGGCAGTACTGAACAGGTGAGACTTCAGTGATGTTTTGAATGTGGTGAGTGAGGAGTCTCTGACGGTTTGGGGTAGTGAGTTCCATAGGGTGGGAGCAGCGATGGAGAAAGCCCTGTCCCCCCAGGATCTGAGTTTGGTCCGGATGTGGGGGGATAGGAGATTGGCAGCAGCAGAGCGGAGGGTGCAGGTGGGAGTGTGCCTGTGGAGGAGGTCGGTCAGGTAGGATGGGGCCAGGTTATGGAGGGCTTTGTAGGTTATGAGGAGGATTTTGTACTGGATTCTCTGGGGGATGGGGAGCCAGTGGAGTTTATAAAGGACAGGGGTGATATGGTCACGGATCGGGGTGTGGGTGAGTAGACGGGCAGCGGAGTTTTGAATGTATTGAAGTTTACTGATGATTTTTGAGGGTGCGCCATAGAGGAGGCTGTTGCAGTAGTCCAGACGGGAGGTGATGAAGGTGTGGATGAGGGTTTCTGCAGCTGTGGAGGAGAGGGATGGACGGAGACGGGCAATGTTTTTGAGGTGGAAGAAGGCTGTCTTTGTGATGTGTTTGATGTGTTTGTCGAAGGAGAGGGTTTGATCAAAGATGATTCCAAGATTCCGGATGTGAGGTGAGGTGGATACTGGGAGACCATCAATGTTGAGGATGAAGTTTTGGGTGGATTTGGTGATTTTTCAATAACAAGAATATCCTTCCTCCACAGATACTGCCTGACCCACTGAGATCCTCCAGCACTCAGGTGCCTATTGATAGCTTTGATCCTCTGATCTGTCATTTTCACACCTTGCCCTTCCATATCTCTGTGTCTCCCTCTCCCCAGGCTCAGCCTGAAGAAGGGTCTTGACCCGAAAACGTCACCTATTCCTTTTTTTCCACAGATGCCGCCTGACCCGCTGAGTTACTCCAGCATTTTGTGTCTATCTTTTAAAGTTGATCATCGGTTCACCCGAGGGCAGAGTTACAGCTTATAATTGATTGATGTATTTCAGGCTGTTGTGGTTTATAATTAATACTCCTGAGGGGAAAACCTGAAGCTGAAAAAAGCTGTCGGCCGGGACAGTGTCGGCTAACGGAGTGTGTTCGCCTAACGGAGGTTGCATAGCAGCCAACGTGTCCAACCCCTTAATAACGTGTCCAACCCCTTAATAATCTTATATGTTTCGATAAGAGAAGGAATAGGTGACGTTTCGGGTCGAGTTTGAAGAAAGGTTTCGACCTAAAACCACACCCAGTCCTTTTCACCGGTTGCTGGAAAATTAGTGGTGGACCTGAATAAATTTGTAATGTAAACGCACCACTTGTGGGTAATTTGAGTACAAACTCTACGCCTCCAGCGAGGATTAATTTCAAAGTGTAACATGACCCGCTGGGTTTTCCCTTCAGGAATATTAATTATAAACCACAACAGCCTGAGATACATCAATCAATTATCAGCTGTAACTCTGCCCTCAGGTGAACCGATGATCACCTTTAAAAGATAGACACATAATGTTGGAGTAACTCAGCGGGTCAGGCGGCATCTGTGGAAAAAAGGAACGGGTGACGTTTCGGGTTGAGACCCTTCTTCAGGCTGAGTGTCTTTGAGAGACACAAAGATATGAAAGGGTAAGGTGTGAAAATGACAGATCAAAGAGGATCTGCTATCACTAGGGTCCTGAGCACAAAAAGAAAGTGCTGGGGGATCTCAGTAGGTCAGGCACCATCTGTGGGGGAACATTCACAGATGGTGCTTTGGGTCAGGACCCTTCTTCAGACTGGTGGAGTAGGAGAGAGCTGGTAGAGAGGGGGGGGGCTGAGGGGAAGGGGAGAGAGAGGAGGGGTAGGGTTGAGAGAGGGGGGGAGGGAGAGGGGTGAGGGGAAGGGGACGGGAGGGGAATGGTAGAGAGAGGAGTGAGGGGGAGAGCGGGGAGGGGAAGGGTGAGGGGAAGGGGGGGAGGGGAAGGGTTGAGAGAGAGGTGAGGAGGAGAGGGGAGGGGAAGGGTTGAGAGAGAGGTGAGGAGGAGAGCGGGGAGGGGAGGGGAAGGGGTGGGGAAGGAATGAATGATGGGTGGATTCAGGTGAGGAGTTTGAGTCTAGTGTATTGCCACATGTATCGAGGTACAGTGAAAAGCTTTTTGTTGCATGATAACCAGTCAGTGGAATTACATGATAACAATCGAGCTATCCACAGTGCACAGATACATGGTAAAGGGTAAAACGTGAATAACCTTTGGTGCAAGATAAAACCAGTAAAGCCCCATCAAGGATAGTCCGGAGGTCTCCAATGAGGGGTAGATGATAGCGAAGCACTGCTGTGTTTGTGTTAGGATGGTTCAGTTGCCTGATAACAGCCGGGAAGAAACATTCCCTGAATCTGGAGGTGTGCGTTTCCACACTTCTGTACCTTTTGGCCCGATGGGAGAGGGGAGAAGAGGAGGCAAGTCAAGTCAAGTCTATTTTATTTGTATAGCACATTTAAAAACAACCCACATTGACCAAAGTGCTGTACATCACTTCAGGTACCAAGAAACGAACATACAATGGCACACAAACATAACAGCACATACATAAACAGTTCACAGCGCCCCTCAGAGGGCCTCAAACGCTAGGGAGTAGAAATAGGTTTTGAGCCTGGACTTAAAGGGGTGGATGGAGGGGGCAGTTCTGATGGGGAGAGGGATGCTGTTCCACAGTCTAGGAGCTGCAACCGCAAAAGCGCGGTCACCCCTGAGCTTAAGCCTAGACCGCGGGATAGTCAGTAGCCCCAAGTCGGCCGACCTGAGGGACCTGGAGATAGAGTGGTGGGTTAGAAGATTTTTGATATGGGGGGGGGGGGGGGCAAGCCCGTTTAGGGCTTTGTATGTGAATAGGAGGAGCTTGACGTTGATTCTGTACTGTACTGGGAGCCAGTGGAGAGAGGCCAGAATCGGGGTGATGTCCCTTTCACAGGCACCCGTCAGGAGTCTCACTGCGGCGTTTTGGACCAATTGCAGGTGGGACAGGGATGATTGGTTGATCCCAGTGTATAGGGAGTTGCAGTAGTCTAGGCGGGAGGAAATGAATGCCTGGATGATTTTTTTAATGTTGTCAAATTGGAGGAATGGAGCAGATGGGGGAAGATTGGGGAGAGGAGGTTGGGGAGAATGAGCACCCAGGGTGATGACTGGAGAAGACACAAGGATACAGTTGTGGAATGGATGCAGATGGACGTTGTGAAGAAGGGTCCCGGCCCTAAATGTCACCCATCCTTTTTCTCCAGAGATGCTGCCCGACCCGCTGAGTTACTCCAGCACTTTGTGTCTTACCTTCAAACGATGGAGTCTGATAAGGAAGGAAGGTGGACAGTGAAGCATGGAACCAGAGGAGGGATGGTGGGTGGAAGTGGGACAGAGAGGGGAGGTGGAGGAAGGAAAATACGGGGACCCAGAGTGGGGTGAAGTGCCATGGAGTCATCGAGTGATACAGTGTGGAAACAGGCCCTTCGGCCCAACTCGCCCACACCGGCCAACAATGTCCCAGCTACCCTCGTCCCACTTGCCTGCGCTTGGTCCATAACCTTCCAAACCTGTCCAATCCATGTACCTGTCCAACTGTTTCTTAAACGATGGGATAGTCCCAGCCTCAACTACCTCCTCTGGCAGCTTGTTCCATACACCCACCACCCTCTGTGTGAAAACGTTACCCCTCGGATTCCTATTAAATCTTTTCCCCTTCACCTTGAACCCATGTCCTCTGGTCCTCGATTCCCATACTCTGGGTAAAATACTCTGGGTGCACCTACCCGATCTATTCCTCTCATGATTTTGTACACCTCTATAAGATCTCCCCTCGTCCTCCTGCGCTCCATGGAATAGAGACCCAGCCTGCTCAACCTCTCCCTGTAGCTCACAACCTCAGTGGGTGAGAAGGAGGAGAAAGGAACTGGGTGGTGGAGCGGGGGGAGCAGATAGAGAGGTGCACACCGCAGGGGGGAGCTGGTTGGATGAGTAGGGGAGGGGGTCACCTGAAACTGGAGACTTCAATGTTCATGCCGCTGGGACGTTAGCTACTCAAGCGGAATATGGGGTGCTGTTCCTCCAGTTTGTGTGTGGCCTGACTCTAGCAATGGAGGAGGCCCAGGGCAGAAAGGTCAGCGTGGGTAGACACAAAGACCTGGAGTAACTCAGCGGCCCAGCAGCATGTCTGGAGCAAAGGTATAGGTGACGTTTCGGGTTGAGACCCTTCTTCAGACTGGACAGTGTGGGAGCGGGAAGGGGAATTGAAGTAGATTTGAAACCAGGAGAACCAGTAGGTCTTGGCAGGCCGAGCACAAGTGTTTAGTGAAGTGGTCGCCGAGCCTACACTTGGTCTCGCCGATGTACAGGAGACCACATTGGGAAGAGCGGATACAAATAGATGAGGTTAGAGGAGGTACTCTGCCTCACCTGGAAGGACTGCTGGGGTCCTTGAATGGAGGCGAGGGAGGAGGTATAGGGACAGGTGTTGTTGCATCTCCTGCAGTTGCAGGGGAAAGTACCCGGGGAGGGGGTGGTTGGGTTGGAAGGGATGAGTTAACCAGGGAGTTGCGGAGGGAACGGAAGGCGGAAAGGGGAGGAGATGGAAGTTGTGTCCAGTGGTGGGATCATGTTGGGGGTGACGGAGATGGAGGAGGGTGATGTGTTGGATGCGGAGGGAAAGGTGGGGACCAGGGGAACTCTGACCTTGTTCCGTCTGAGAAAAGGGGGAGCGAGAGGAGAACTACGGTTCTCAGAGGAGACGCGGGCGGGAGATGCAAGTGAAGTCTCCAGAAACAACTGCGGGTGGAGGGGGTGGAGAGGAAGACCATGTTCACTGAAGAAAGAGTTCGGGAATTTAGAAGGATCTTATAGAAACATATACAGTAAAATTCATAAGGGATTGGACAAGCTAGATGTAGGAAAAGATGTTTCTGATGTTGGGGGAGTCCAAAACCAAGGGTCGCAGTTTAAGAATAAAGGGTTGGCCATTTAGGACTGAGATGAGGAAAAACTTCTTCACCCAGAGAGTTGTGAATCTGTGGAATTCTCTGCCGCAGAAGGCAGTGGAGGCCAATTCACTGGATGTTTTCAGGAGAGAGTTAGATTTAGCTCTTAGGGAGGGCTAACGGAATAAAAAAATATGGGGAGAAAGCAGGAACGGGGTACTGATTTTGGATGATCACCCATGATCATATTGAATGGCGGTGCTGGCTCGAAGGACCGAATGGCCTCCTCCTGCACCTATTTTCTATGTCTCTTTCTATGTTTCTAGGACATCTCGGATGTCCTACTCGCCCGGCTCCATCCAGCTTCCTGCGGAAAGGGGTGGGGATGGGAAGATGTGACTGGCGGTGGGATTGTGTTGGAGGTGATGGAAATGTCGGAGGATGATGTGTTGGATGGGTATTAGAGATTGTGGGGAGAAGGCAGGAGAATGGGGTTGGGAGGGAAAGATGGATGAGCCATGATTGAATGGCGGAGTGGACTTGATGGGCTGAATGGCCTAATTCTGCTCCTATCGCTTATGAACTACCTCCCCCGTAAGTTGGTCAGGCAGCATCAGTCTGAAGTTGGGTCCTGACCCGAAACGCTGTCTGTCCATTCCACTCCACAGATGCTGCCTGACCTGTTGAGTTCCTCCAGCACTTTGTGTTTTGTTGGAGACTGGACCATTGTTGGGCTGGGAGCTGTTTGTGACCAGGGAGTGTGACATTGTCCATCCTCCAAACCAGACACGGCAATCAAACGGTCAATGGATCAAATACTCAGCAGGTCAGGCAGCGGCTTGAGGGAGGAACAGATGAGGTTTCAGGTCACCAGGCACGGTCTGTTTGAGCTGTCTGAACCTCACGCAGGTGCTGGCTGACCCGCCGAGTGTTTATCTCGGGTTTTCAGCGTCTGCTTTCCGTTTGCAGTGGGCGAGAAGCCAGCGGACAACACACGGACCTTTGTCATTCTGGCCATCTGCTGCATGCTAGCCGCCTACTCTGTCTGCCTCACCACGGCCGTCTGCATCCGGAGAAAGGTGGGTGGCACGGGGCGGCACGGCACCCACCGCGGGGGGCAGGGGCAGAGGGGGGGGGACACCGCTGTGGTGGAGGGGCGAGGTGGGGCAGTGATGGAGGGGGGAGTGGGCCAATGATGGAGGGGCGAGGTGGGGCAGTGATGGAGAGACGAGGTGGGCCAGTGATGGAGGGGGGAGTGGGCCAGTGATTGAGGGGGGAGTGGGCCAGTGATGGACGGGGGAGTGGACCAGTGATGGAGGGGGGAGTGGACCAGTGATGGAGGGACGAGGTGGGCCAGTGATGGAGGGGGGAGTGGGCCAGTGATGGAGGGGCGAGGTGGGCCAGTGATGGAGGGGGGAGTGGGCCAATGATGGAGGGGCGAGGTGGGGCAGTGATGGAGAGACGAGGTGGGCCAGTGATGGAGGGGGGAGTGGGCCAATGATGGAGGGGCGAGGTGGGGCAGTGATGGAGAGACGAGGTGGGCCAGTGATGGAGGGGGGAGTGGGCCAGTGATTGAGGAGGGAGTGGGCCAGTGATGGAGGGGGGAGTGGACCAGTGATGGAGAGACGAGGTGGGCCAGTGATGGAGGGACGAGGTGGGCCAGTGATGGAGGGGGGAGTGGGCCAGTGATGGAGGGGGGAGTGGGCCAATGATGGAGGGGCGAGGTGGGGCAGTGATGGAGAGACGAGGTGGGCCAGTGATGGAGGGGGGAGTGGGCCAGTGATTGAGGGGGGAGTGGGCCAGTGATGGAGGGGGGAGTGGACCAGTGATGGAGGGGGGAGTGGACCAGTGATGGAGGGACGAGGTGGGCCAGTGATGGAGGGGGGGAGTGGGCCAGTGATGGAGGGGCGAGGTGGGCCAGTGATGGAGGGGCGAGGTGGGCCAGTGATGTAGGCGAGAATGGGCCAGTGATGGAGGGACGAGGTGGGCCAGTGATGGAGGGGGGAGTGGACCAGTAATGGAGGGGGGAGTGGGCCAGTGATGGAGGGACGAGGTGGGCCAGTGATAGAGGGGGGAGTGGGCCAATGATGGAGGGGCGAGGTGGGGCAGTGATGGAGAGACGAGGTGGGCCAGTGATGGAGGGGGGAGTGGGCCAGTGATGGAGGGGGGAGTGGGCCAGTGATGGAGGGGGGAGTGGGCCAGTGATGGAGGGACGAGGTGGGCCAGTGATGGAGGGACGAAGTGGGCCAGTGATGGAGGGGCGAGGTGGGCCAGTGATGGAGGGACGAGGTGGGCCAGTGATGGAGGGACGAGGTGGGCCAGTAATGGAGGGGGGAGTGGGCCAGTGATGGAGGGGGGGAGTGGGCCAGTGATGGAGGGGCGAGGTGGGGCAGTGATGGAGGGACGAGGGGCCAGTGATGGAGGGGCGAGGTGGGCCAGTGATGTAGGCGGGAATGGGCCAGTGATGGAGGGGGGAGTGGGCCAGTGATGGAGGGGCGAGGTGGGCCAGTGATGGAGGGGCGAGGTAGGTCAGTGATGGAGGGGCGAGGTGGGCCAGTGATGTAGGCGGGAATGGGCCAGTGATGGAGGGGGGAGTGGGCCAGTGATGGAGGGACGAGGTGGGCCAGTGATGGAGGGGGGAGTGGGCCAGTGGCGGAGGGGGGAATGGGCCAGTGATGGAGAGGGGAATGGGCCAGTGATGGAGGGACGAGGTTGGCCAGTGATGGAGGGACGAGGTGGGGCAGTGATGGAGGGACGAGGTGGGCCAGTGATGGAGGGACGAGGTGGGCCAGTGATGGAGGGACGAGGTGGGCCAGTGATGGAGGGGGGAGTGGGCCAGTGATGGAGAGGGGAATGGGCCAGTGATGGAGGGACGAGGTGGGCCAGTGATGGAGGGACGAGGTGGGCCAGTGATGGAGGGATGAGGGGCCAGTGATGGAGGGACGAGGTGGGCCAGTGATGGAGGGACGAGGTGGGCCAGTGATGGAGGGGCGAGGTGGGCCAGTGATGGAGGGGGGAGTGGGCCAGTGATGGAGGGACGAGGTGGGCCAGTGATGGAGGGGGGAGCGGACCAGTAATGGAGGGGGGAGTGGGCCAGTGATGGAGGGACGAGGTGGGCCAGTGATGGAGGGACGAGGTGGGCCAGTGATGGAGGGGGGAGTGGGCCAATGATGGAGAGGCGAGGTGGGGCAGTGATGGAGAGACGAGGTGGGCCAG
The DNA here is from genome assembly GCF_053455715.1 of Rhinoraja longicauda. Taxonomy (NCBI): domain Eukaryota; kingdom Metazoa; phylum Chordata; class Chondrichthyes; order Rajiformes; family Arhynchobatidae; genus Rhinoraja; species Rhinoraja longicauda. The sequence continues at coordinate 3,867,267 of NC_135992.1, forward strand.
TGATGGAGGGGGGAGTGGGCCAGTGATGGAGGGACGAGGTGGGCCAGTGATGGAGGGATGAGGGGCCAGTGATGGAGGGACGAGGTGGGCCAGTGATGGAGGGACGAGGTGGGCCAGTGATGGAGGGGGGAAGTAGGCCAGTGGGCCAGTGATGGAGGGGGGGAGTGGTCCAGTGGCGGAGGGGGGGGAGTGGTCCAGTGGCGGAGGGGGGAGTGGTCCCATGGCGGAGGGAGGTTGATTCCCCAGGGATGAAGGTCCAGACTATCCCGCACTGACTCACAGCCCCCGCCCTGTGTGGCCCAGATCCAACCAGTCACTCGATGAGTAGTTTAACATCACCGTGTCTCGTGTGGGCCACTCTGAGGGGCAGAGATGGGCCGGGAGGGGGTTTCCATGGGGACCTCAGGTCAGAGTTACAGAATGAAGGCCTCATCCATTTAGACCGAGATGTGGAACAAATAGAACGGTCACAGTGGCGCAGCGGTAGAGTTGCCGCCTTACAGCGCTTGCAGCGCCGGAGACCCGGGTTCAATCCCGACCACGGGCGCCGTCTGTACGGAGTTTGTACGTTCTCCCCGTGACCTGCGCGGGTTTTCTCCGAGATCTTTGGTTTCTCCCCACACTCCAAAGACGTTCATGTTTGTAGGTTAATTGGCTTTGGTTATAATTGTAAATTGCCCCTCAGTGTGTGTGTGTGTGTGTATGTGTGTGTGTGTGTGTGTGTGTGTGTGTGTAGGATAGTGTTAGTGTGCGGGGATCGCTGGTCGGCGCCGACTCAGTGGGCCGAAGGGCCTGTTTCTGCGCTTAATCTCGAAACAAAACTATGCTTTAAAAAAACTAAAATGTGTGCATCGCAGTAGAAGGCCCTTCGGCCCACAACGTTGAACACAAACTAATCTCTGCACGTGTAGGAAAGAACTGCAGGTGCTGGTTTAAATCAAAGGTAGACAAAATGCTGGAGTAACTCAGCGGGTCAGGCAGCATCTCTGAGAGAAGGAATGCCTTTTCGGGCCAAGACCCTCCTTCAGACTGACCCGAAATGTCATAAATTCCTTCTCTCCAGAGATGCTGCCTGACCCGCTGAGTTACTCCAACGTTTTGTGCCTACCTCTGCCTTCACATGATCCTTTCCCCTCCATTCCCAGCGTATGCATGTGCCTATCTAAAAGCCCCTCACACACCACCATTGTAGCAGCCTCCACCACCAGCCCTGGCAGTGGGCTCCAAACGTGTCCCTCTCATCTTCAACCTGAGTCGTCTAGTCTTTGACGTTTCAATCCTGGGAGCAAGGTTCTGACTGTCTCCCCTGTGAAGAGACTTCTCTGAGAAAGGCATGAATCTTTGCCACGCACCAGCCCAGAGGATGGCAGCAGTAGAGTTTCTGCCTCACGGCGCCAGAGACTCGGGTTCGATCCTGACTACGGGTGCAGTCTGTACGGAGTTTGTACACTCTCCCCGTGACCTGCATGAGTTTTCTCCGGGAGCTCGTGAAGGCAGAGAATTTGTGGAATTCTCTGCCGCAGAAGGCAATAGAGGCCAATTCACTGGATGGATTTAAAAGAGAGTTAGATAGAGCTCCAGTGGAATCAAGGGATATGGGGAGAAGGCAGGCACGGGTTACTGATTGTGGATGATCAGCCATGATCACAATGAGTGGCACCGCTGGCTCGAAGGGCCGAATGGCCTGCTCCTGCACCTATTTTCTATGATTCTATCCCAAAGACGTACGGGTTTGTGAGCTAACTGGCTTCTTTAACTGTGTAGGGTAGAACTGATGTGAATTGGTGATCGCTGGTGGGCGTGGACTCGGTGGGCCGAAGGGCCTGTTTCCACGCTGTATCTCTGAAACTAAAACGCTGCTGTCGGGTGCGGAGAGGGGTGGTCCGGTCCCCACTCCCCGGTCTTCAGGCGACGTGACTCTCCATGTTCTCTGTGTTTCAGGTCTGTTCCCGGTGTAAATCGTACTTGGCCAAAGCTCACAGCGAGAAGACGCGCAAGCCTTCTGCCACCGAGCAGGTGAGTCACTGAGCGGCAGAGTTGCTGCCTCTCAGCGCCAGAGACCCGGGTCCCACCATGACCACGGGCGCTGCCTGTACGCTGCGTGACTCTCTACCTCTACGGTGCGATGAACACAGGTGGCGCAGCGGTAGAGTTGCTGCCTTACAGCGAATGCAGCGCCGGAGACCCGGGTTCAATCCTGACTACGGGCGCCGTCTGTACGGAGTTTGTACGTTCTCCCCGTGACCCGCGTGGGTTTTCTCCGAGATCTTCGGATTCCCCCCACATTCCAAAGACGTGCAGGTTTGTAGGTTTATTGGCTAGGTAAACGTTAAAAATGTCCCTAGTGTGTGTAGGATAGTGTTAATGTGTGGGGATCGCTGGTCAGTGCGGACTCGGTGGGCCGAAGGGCCTGTTTCCGTGTTGTATCTCTAAACTAAACTCAACTAACACATCCGGGGGGTGTTGGAGTCTGCAATTGATACACATTGAGGTGTTACAGTTTGTAATTGATATTCCTGAAGCAAATGTTACAGTCTGTCATCGATATACTCCAGGGGAGATGTGTGGGGAAGGAACTGCAGATAGACACAAAAGGCTGGAGTAACTCAGCGAGTCAGGCAGCATCTCTGGGGACAAGGAATAGGTGACATTTTGGGTCGAGCTCTTTCCTCTGAAGAAGATCTCTCAGATATGCTGCCTGACCCGCTGAGTTTAGTTTAGTATAGTGATACAGCGCGGAAACAGGCCCTTCGGCCCACCGGATCAGCGCCGACCAGCGATCCCCGCACATTAACACTATCCTACACCCACTAGGGACAATTTTTTTTTACATTCACCAAGCCAATTAGCCTACAAACCTGTACGTCTTTGGAGTGTGGGAGGAAACCGAAGATCTCGGAGAAAACCCACGCAGGTCACGGGGAGAACGTACAAACTCCATACAGACAGCACCCTTAGTCGGGATGGAACCCGGGTCTCCGGCGCTGCATTCGCTGTAAGGCGGCAACTTTACCACTGCGCCCCCTCCAGAGTTACTCCAGCTTTTTGTGTCGACTCTCAACGGTTTACCTGAGGGGCAGAGGTATTTTATAATTGTTGTATCTAAGGCTGTTTGTGGTTATGGTTGTGGTTTATAATGAATATTCCTAAGAGGAAAACCCAACAGGTCATGTTACACTTTAAAATTAATCCTCGCTGGAGGTGTAGAGTTTATACTCAAAGTACCCACAAGTGGACAACAGACAATAGGTGCAGGAGGAGGCCATTCGGCCCTTCGAGCCAGCACCACCATTCAATGTGATCATGGCTGATCATTCTCAATCAGTACCCCGTTCCTGCCTTCTCCCCATACCCCCTGACTCCGCTATCCTTAAGAGCTCTATCTAGCTCTCTCTTGAATGCATTCAGAGAACTGGCCTCCACTGCCTTCTGAGGCAGAGAATTCCACAGATTCACAACTCTCTGACTGAAAAAGTTTTTCCTCATCTCCGTACTAAATGGCCTACCCCTTATTCTTAAACTGTGGCCCTTTGTTCTGGACTCCCCGAACATTGGGAACATGTTTCCTGCCTCTAACGTGTCCAACCCCTTAATAATCTTATACGTTTCGATAAGATCTCCTCTCATCCTTCTAAATTTCAGAGTATACAAGCCTAGTCGCTCCAGTCTTTCAACATAAGACAGTCCCGCCATTCCGGGAATTAACCTAGTAAACCTACGCTGCACGCCCTCAATAGCAAGAATATCCTTCCTCACATTTGGAGACCAAAACTGCACACAGTACTCCAGGTGCGGTCTCACCAGGGCCCTGTACAACTGCACTCAGTACTCCAGGTGCGGTCTCACTAGGGCCCTGTACAACTGTGCACAGTACTCCAGGTGCGGTCTCACTAGTGCCCTGTACAACTGCACACAGTACTCCAGGTGTGGTCTCACTAGGGCCCTGTACAACTGCACACAGTACTCCAGGTGTGGTCTCATTAGGGCCCTGTACAACTGCACACAGTACTCCAGGTGCGGTCTCACTAGGGCCCTGTACAACTGCAGAAGGTGTGGTGGATTTACATTACAAGTTTGTGCTGGCCCACCACTGATCCCTCAGCACTGGTGGTCCAGGACCCCCTTTCACTGTTCCTCGGTACAAGTGACTAATAAAGTACCAGACCACTCAAAACCCCGTTTGAGTTTAGTTCATTGTCAGGTGTACCGAGGTACAGAGAAAAGCTTTTGCAGTGTGCAAACCAGTCAGCGGAAAGACAACACATGATTACAATCGAGCCGTCCACAGTGTACAGACACATGGTAAAGGAAATATCGTGAATAACGCTTAGTGCGAGATAAAGTCCAGTAAAGTCCGATCATAGAGAGTCCGAGGGTCTCCAATGATGTAGATAGTAGTTCAGCACTGCTCTCTGGTTGTGGTGGGATGGTTCAGTTGCCTGATAACAGCCGGGAAGAAACTGCCCCTGAATCTGGAGGTGTGCGTTTTCACAGTTCCGTACCTTTTTCCCGATGGGAGAGGGGAGAAGATGGAGTGGCCGGGGTGAGACTGGTCCTTGATTATGCTGCTGGTCTTGCCGAGGCAGCGTGAGGTGTAGATGGAGACATTGGTAGGGAGGTTGGTTTGTGTGATGGTCTGGGCTGCGTCCACGATTCTCTGCAATTTCTTGCGGTCTTGGATGGATGGAGCTGTTCCCAAACCCAGCTGTGATGCATCCCGATAAAATGCTCCCCACGGTGCTTCTGTAGCGTTGGGTGAGAGTTGTCGCGGGACGTGCCGAACATCGTAAGCCTTTTACAGAAGCAGAGGTGTCGGCGTGCTTTACGAGAGAGCGCATGTAAAACCCCTCCACCCCCGCCCCGCCCCCCGGAAGTCCCCCCGAAAATGTGGTGCCCAGGCCGGGTGAGGTGGCCGATCTCGACCTCATCGGGACTTCCACGGCCGATCGGCGGGTGGAATTTGTCGGGGCTCTGGAACTCCGGCCGGAGCCGGCAGATCCGTTCCTCTAGCCGGCTTTGTGGGCCGGTTTCTCGCCCCCCCCCCCCCCCCCCCCTTGCGGCCTAGGCGGAATGTTCCGGTGCTGTTGGGCTCCTCTCGGAGGCTGCGAGCTCGGTGGTTCCGGCAAAACGGATCATCCGCCAAGTCTCTGGAGCCAAGGGTGCCGGTCTCGTGGTGGTGAACCAATGTAATCTATTCCCCCAGTGGTGGCCAGTGTAATCTATTCCCCCAGTGGTGGGTGTTACAGTGGGCCCCCCAGTTGAGGGTAGACACAGAATCCTGGAGTAACTCAGCGGGTCGGGCAGCATCTCGGGAGAGAAGGAATGGGTGACGTTTCGGGTCGAGACCCTTCTTCAGACTGATGTCAGGGGAGGGGGCGGGACAAATATAGGATGTAGTCGGAGACAGGAAGACTAGTGGGAGAACTGGGAAGGGGGTAGAGAGGGAAAGCAGGGACTATCTGAAGTTAGACAAGTCAATGTTCATACCGCTGGGGTGTAAACTACTCAAGCGAAATACGAGGTGCTGTTCCTCCAATTTGTGCTGGGCCTCACTCTGACGATGGAGGAGGCCCAGGACAGAAAGGTCAGTGAGGGAGTGGGAGGGGGAGTTGAAGTGCTGAGCCACCGGGAGATTGTCGTCGAAGGATTTGTTCCGCTCCGAACAAAACGTCCAGTCACTCTCACCGGCTCCTCCGTGTGGGTGCCTGGGGTTTAATGCAACATCTGAGGCCGAGATGATCCCGTTCATTCACCTCAGTGTAGGGTTGCCAACTTCCTCACTCCCAAATACGGGACAAACGGTGACGTCACCACCCAGTGCCCCCGTGACCTCACCCAGCCAGCGGCCACGTGCTCCCGCTCCACCAATGGCGGACGCCATTGGTGGAGCGGGAGCACGTGGCCGCTGCCTGGGTGAGGTCACGTGGGGCGCGGGGCGGTGACGTCACCCTTTGTTCCTTATTTGGGAGCGAGGAAGTTGGCAACCCTACTAATACGTGTCAAGGGCGGTCCCGTACGTACGGGACAAACTAATTCAGCAAAAAATACGGGATGTCCCGGCTAATACGGGACAGTTGGCAACCCTACCGTTGTGCCGGGGGGTGGGGGGGACGGGCAGACCCGTGCCAGTGTCTGACGGGTGACTCACACCATCGCTCTCTTGCTCCCCAGGAGCAGTCGGCCGCCAAGAGACCACCGGGAGAGCAGGCTGCAGCAGCGCCCGGGAGTGAGAATGCGTACATGGTGAGTACAACATACAACGAGTGCACAGCACATCACGTCTCGTCTCTGAAACACGTGTGTGTTTATGTGCGTGCGCGTGTGTGCACTTCCATGAGCGGGCGAGACGAGGACCGTGAGGCCACAGCCTCAAAGTTAAAGGACGTTCCGTTGTAA
>NC_135992.1:3874162-3901100 GCF_053455715.1 Rhinoraja longicauda
GGGTGCCTAGCAGCTCTTGCTCCCTCTCCCCCCCCCCCCCCCCCCCCCCCCGCCCCAGTCACAACAGGGACGGAGTCCCCTGGTCCTCACCTTTCACCCCATCAGCCGTCGCATCCAGCACATAACCCTCCGACATTTTCGCACCTCCAACACGATCCACCACCAGTCACATCTTCCCATCTCCAGCCTTTTACACTTTCCGCGTTCCCTCCGCAACTCCCTGGTCAACTCGTCCCTTCCCACCCACACCACCCCTCCCCGGGTACCTTCCCTGCAACCGCAGGAGATGGAACACCTGTCCCTATACCTCCCCCCTCAACTCTGTCAAAAGACACCGACAGTCTTATTCAGGTGAGGCAGAGGTTCACTTGCACCTCCACCAACCTCATCTACTGTACCCGCTGTTCCAGTGTGGTCTCCTGTATATCGGCAAGACCAAGCACAGGCTCGGCGATCAATTTGCTGAACACCTCCGCTCAGTCGCCTAAACCTACCTGATCTCCAGGTTTCCAAACAATATAACTCCCCCACCCATTCGCCTCACTGACCTTTCTTTCCTGGGCCTCCTCCACAAGAGGAGTTGCGTATAGGAGCAAAGAGGTCCTTCTGCAGTTGTACAGGGTCCTAGTGAGACCAAACCTGGAGTACTGTGTGCAGTTTTGCTCTCCAAATTTGAGGAAGGATATTCTTGCTATTGAGGGCGTGCAGCGTAGTTTACTAAGGTTAATTCCCAGAATGGCGGGACTGTCGTATGTTGAAAGACTGGAGCGACTAGGCTTGTATACACTGGAATTTAGAAGGATGATAGGGAATCTTATCGAAACATATAAGATTATTAAGGGGTTGGACACGTTAGGTGCAGGAAACATGTTCCCAATGTTGGGGAGTCCAGAATAAGAGGCCAGAGTTTAAGAATAAGGGGTAGGCCATTTAGAACTGAGATGAGGAAAAACCTTTTCAGTCAGAGAGTTGTTGAATCTGTGGAATTCTCTGCCTCAGAAGGCAGTGGAGGCCAGTTCTCTGAATGCATTCAAGAGAGAGCTAGATAGAGCTCTTAAGGATTGCGGAGTCAGGGGGTATGGGGAGAAGGCAGGACGGGGGTACTGATTGAGAATGATCAGCCATGATCACATTGAATGGTGGTGCTGGCTCGAAGGGTCGAATTACCCCCTCCTGCACCTATTGTCCATTGTCAGTCAGAGTGAGGCCAAACGCAAATTGGAGGAACAGCACCTCATATTTCACTTGGGCAACTTACAGCCCAGCGGTATGAATGTTAATTTATCTAATTTCAAGTAACTCTTGCATTCTTTCCCCTTGCCCTACCTGCGTTGTCCTGCTCATTCCACCTCTCCTATCCTTGTAACCTTTTGTTATCACCTCTTCCCCAGCCAACAATGGACCATTGTGGGCTCCACCCTTTCTTGCTCATTCGTTGCCGGCCCTGATTTGTTTTGGCCTTTTGTTTATCACCAATTTCACGTGCTCCTTAAACACCATACGCCCATTTTCTGTTCTGTTCCGTTCCATGTTGTTTTATTAACCCCTGTGTGCACATTCCCAGTATCTCTTCCTCTCGCTATAAAATGTTCCTTGTCTCTTTACACATTACACTCCCTGTTAAACTCTAAATAACAACTGAAAAGTCTGTTAAACTCTACAGCGCATTCTCTGTCACTCTCTGAAGAAATGTCCCGACCGAAAACGTCACCCATCCTTTTTCTGCAGAGATGCTGCCCGACCCGCAGTTACTCCAATGCTTTGTGTCGGTCTACATCTACAGTGATCCCATTTTTTCCCCCCCACATTTGTATCAATAGGTAATAGACAATAGGTGGAGGAGGAGGCCATTCGGCCCTTCGAGCCAGCACCGCCATTCAGTGTGATCTTGGCTGATCATTCACAATCAGTACCCCGTTCCTGCCCTCTCCCCATACCCCCTGACTCCGCTATCATTAAGAGCTCTATCTAACTCTCTTGAACTATCCCCATGGACGGAGAAACCTGCAGCGGGCAATTAACCTACCACCGCGCCAGTCTCTTCCAGCCCCTGTGCCCGCTATGGTTCAGTGGGGCAGTGATGCCAGTTCACAGCCGGGTCCTGTACCACAGACCGTGCTAGCTGCCAGTGAACGCCTCGTTTCCTTTGAACTAGTGGACTCTTCCCCTGGTGGGAGAGTCTAGGACTAGAGGTCATAGCCTCAGAATTAAAGGACGTTCTTTTAGGATGGAGATGAGAGGAATTTCTTCATTCAGAGGGTGGTGAATCTGTGGAATTCTTTGCCACAGAAGGCTGTGGAGGCCAAGTCGGTGAATATATTTAAAAGGCAGTGATACATTCTTGATTAATACGGGCGTCAGAGGTTACGGGGAGAAGGCTGGAGAATGGGGTTAGGAGGGAGAGATAGATCAGCCATGATTGAATGGCACAGGAGACTTGATGGGCCGAATGGCCTAATTCTATTCTTAAAACGTCTGATCTTTTGATCTTTAGCTGCAATGCTGATTGATGTGTGTTTGCTTTTTGCAGGCGGTTCCTGCGTAAGCCAAATGTAGCAGAAGCAAGCGAGCAGTTCGGTAAGTGGTACTTGTTAACGTTAGGAGAACACCACAGAGGGTGAGTGACAATGGGGGCCTGATGGCCGGCAGCGACCCAACTGAAGGCCTGTTTCTCTGCCGTATCAACCACAGCGGCCTGGTTTAGTTCAGTTCAGAGATACAGCGCTGAAACAGACCCTTCGGCCCACCGTGTCTGCACCGACTAGCGATCTCCGCACACTTACACTATCCTACACACACTAGTCAAGTCAAGTCAATTTTATTTATATAGCACATTTAAAAACAACCCACGTTGACCAAAGTGCATACATCAGTTCAGGTACTAAGAACCGAACTTACAATGGCACACAAACATAACAGCACATACATAAACAGTTCACAGCGCCCCTTCAGAGGGCCTCAAACGCTAGGGAGTAGAAATAGGTTTTGAGCCTGGACTTAAAGGAGTCGATGGAGGGGGCAGTTCTGATGGGGAGAGGGATGCTGTTCCACAGTCTAGGAGCTGCAACCGCAAAAGCGCGATCACCCCTGAGCTTAAGCCTAGACCACGGGATAGTGAGTAGCCCCAAGTCGGCCGACCTGAGGGACCTGGAGATAGACTGGTGGGTTAGAAGATTTTTGATATGGGGGATGGGGGGGGGGGCAAGCCCGTTTAGGGCTTTGTATGTGAATAGGAGGAGCTTGAAGTTGATTCTGTACTGTACTGGGAGCCAGTGGAGAGAGGCCAGAATCGGGGTGATGTGGTCCCTTTTACGGGTACCCGTCAGGAGTCTCGCTGCGGCGTTTTGGACCAATTGCAGGCGGGACAGGGATGATTGGCTGATCCCAGTGTATAGGGACAATTTTACATTGACTCCAAGCCAATGAACCTACAAACCTGTACGTTATTGGAGTGTGGGAGGAAAGCGAAGATCTCGGAGAAAACCCACGCAGGTCACGGGGAGAACGTACAAACTCCGTACAGACAGCAACGTAGTCAGGATCGAACCTGGGTCTCTGGCGCTGTGAGGCAGCAATGTGAGGAGAATCGCCCGTCCACACTAGTTGTACGTTATCCCACTTTCGCATCCATCCACTCCCTACACACGAGGAATAATTTACAGAAACCAATTAACCTACAAACCCAGACGTCTTTGAAAACGTGGGAGGAAACCGGTCTTTGGGATTTGGGAGTGAACCAGAACAACCGGAGGTAACCCACGCGGTCACGGGGAGAACGTGCAAACTCCACACCAACAGCATCTGTAGTCAGGATCAAACCCGGGTCTCCGGACATGTGAGGTTGTAACAGCTCTACTCGCTGTGCCACTGCGCTGCTAGATTTTCTACATCCTTTGAATAACAATGGAATTGTTATCAATAATATGAATAAAAATAACAATTAGAATTGAATCTAAATGACCATTCCTTCGATTCATCTTTTGAAACGATCAGGGATTGGCTTGGCCTTGAATCCAACCTGGGTGACTGGGGGCTGCCTCCTTCACCGACCCCCTGTCGCCATCACCGACCCCTGACCCCAGGTCCTGACCCCAGTCACCGACCACTGACCCCAGTCACCGACCCCTCTGACCCCGGTCACCGACCCCTCTGACCCCAGTCACTGACCCCAGTCACCGACCCCCTGACCCCAGTCACCAACCCCTAGCCCCAGTCACCGACCCCCTGACCCGTCACCAACCCCCTGACCCAGTCACCGACCCCCTGACCCGTCACCGACCCCTAGCCCCAGTCACTGACCCCTGACTCGTTACCGACCCCTGATCCCCTGACCCCAGTCGCTGACCCCTGACCCCAGTCACCGACCTCTAGCCCCAGTCACTAACCCCTGACCCCAGTCACCGACCCCTGACCCCAGTCGCTGACCTCTGACCCCAGTCACTGACCCCTCTGATCCCAGTCACTGACCCCTGACCCCAGTCACCGACCCCTGACCCCAGTCACCGACCCCTGACCCCAGTCACCGACCCCTTGACCCCAGTCACCGACCCCCTGACCCCAGTCACAGACCCCCTGACCGTCACCGACCCCCCTGACCCCAGTCACCGACCCCTAGCCCCAGTCACTGACCCCTGACCCGTTACCGACCCCTGACCCCAGTCACTGACCCTGACCCCAGTCACTGACCCCAGTCACCGACCCCCTGACCCCAGTTGCTGACATCTGACCCCAGTCACTGACCCCCTGACCCCAGTCACTGACCCCCTGATACCAGTCCCCAACCCCCTGACCCAAGTCACCGATCCCTGACCCGAGTCACCGTCTCCATCACTGACCCCTCCCCACCCCGACTTTAGTCACCATTGGTGCCCCCTCCGCTCCCCACCCACCACCTGGCCTGGTTTGTGAGCGGCCGCCTGGTGTCTGCGTTCACACCACTGACGGCGAGCGGTTGTGTTGCAGGGCAGCTGGCCAAGGAGCTGAAGCAGGAGGAGTGCCTGCAGTACGCCGGCTTCTGCAACCTGGCCGTGGCACGGTAGGCAGCTCGCACCGCACGCACACACGCACGCACACACACCACACAAACACACACACACACGCACACACGCACACACGCACACACACCACACACATGCACGCACGCACGCACACCGCACAAACACACACGCACGCACCACACACACACACACACACCACACGCGCACGCACGCGCACACTCACGCACGCACGCACACACACACTTACCTCCCTCCCCACCCGCACTGCCGCTGCGCTGGGGCCAGGGAGGCCATCTCGGGGGGGTGGGGGGGAATGTCGATAAACCATGAGTGGCTCACTGAATGAATACCGTGTTGTCACATGCAGCAAGTCGCAGTGAGATTCTATGTTTCGCATTCACACGTATGCAAAATGTCACCACGTATCGGGCACCAACAAACCTACAAAGTGTTCCGTTTAGTCCACAATGGGTCCCCCTTTGTTCCCGGTGGTCCCCCACGCCCCCTCCTCTCCCACCCCCTGCCTTCCTGTGCCCCCCCCCCCCCTCTCTCCCCCTGATAAGGATGCTTCCCCCAACCTCTCTTTGTTTCTAAGGTAGACACAAAATGCTGGCGTAACTCAGCGGGTCAGGCAGCATCCCGGGAGAGAAGGAATGGGTTACGTTTCGGGTGAATGCATTCAAGAGAGAGCTAGATAGAGCTCTTAAGGAAAGCGGAGTCAGGGGGTATGGGGAGAAGGCAGGAACGGGGTACTGATTGAGAATGATCAGCCATGATCACATTGAATGGCGGTGCTGGCTCGAAGGGCCAAATGGCCTCCTCCTGCACCTATAGACTATTGTCTATCGAGACCGTTCTGAACCCGGGTCTCTGGCGCTGTAAGGCGGCAGCTCTACCACTGCGTCACCACGCGTACGGGGATCGCTGTTCGGAATGGGCTTGGTGGGCCGAAGGGCCTGTTTCCAAGCTGTGTCTCTACTGCTGCGCCACCGTGCCTAGCAGTGCCCCAGACCCGGGCTCGATCCTGACCACGGGTGCTGCCTGTGCGGAGTTTGTACGTTCTCCCCGTGACCTGTGTGGATCTCACTGGGCGTTGGGGCTGCCGTGGGCCAGTGGTTCTGCCCTCATTGCCGCCGCTCGCTCTCCCCCCCCCCCCCCCCCCCCCCCCCCATCCCGCAGGTGCGAGCAGACGCTGTTCAACGCGGCCGGGGAGGCGCTGGCGCTGACGGACGCGGCCCGGCTCTTCCTGCACGCTGAGAAGGAGACCCAGCGGCTCCAGTGCCCCGGCTTCGAGGAGCATCTGCAGGCCGCAACCAACTGCTACAGCTTCGCCATCAAGGTGAGACGGCAGCGCTCCCTCGCGGTCCCACACCGCGCAGGCAACCCGTACCGTCCGTGAGAGAGAACCTCCAATCACACCACTGACATCGGGCAAGGCAGTCAACTTTATTTAACAGCGTCAAATACAACGCCGGAGATTGCTCGCCGAATAAAGTTCACGTTAAAGGAGTAGAATTAGGCCATTCGGCCCATCATGCCCACTTCACCATTCTATCATGGCTGGCCTCTGCCTCCTAATCCTTTTTTCCTGCCTTCTCCCCATAACCCTTGACACCCGTTCTAATCACGAATTTGTCTATCTCTGCCTTACAAATATCCACTGACTTGGCCTCCACAGCCCTCTGTGGCAATGAGTTCCACAGATTAACTACCCTCTGACTAAAGAAGTTCCTCCTCACCTCCTTTCTAAAAGAGCGCCCTTTAATTCTGAGGCCGTGACCTCTGGTCCTGGACTCTCCCACCAGTGGAAACATCCTCTCCACATCCACTCTATCCAGGCCTTTCATTACACTGTAAGTTTCAATTAAGGTCCCCCCCTCATCCTTCCAAACTCCAGCGAGTACAGGCCCAGTGCTGTCAAGGGCTCATATGCTAACCCACTCATTGCTGGAAACATTCTTATAAACCTCTTCTGGAACCTCTCCAGAGCCTGCGCATCCTTCCTCAATGTGGGGCCCCAAAACTAGATGAGTCTATTCCTTATATATAGAATTCTCCTTTGATGTGTTGTTTACTGCGGCAGGCACTCAAGCATTGTTCCTTTAGTTTAGAGATACAGGACGGAAACAGGCCCTTCGGCCCACCGAGTCCATGCCGGCCAGCGATCCCTGCACACTAACACTACCCTACACACACTGTGCTTGGGTATGGTAACACTCTTCATCTCTCTCCCTCTCTCCCCCCCCCTCTTCATCTCTCTCCCTCTCTCCCCCCCCTCTTCATCTCTCTCCCTCTCTCCCCCCCCTCTTCATCTCTCTTCCTCTCCCCTCTCCATCTCTCTCTCCCCCTCTCCCTCCCACAGGTCTACATCGAGCTGAACCAGCCTGTCATGGCCGCTAGTCTCTGCTTAGAGCTGGGAAATGCTTTGAAGGTAAGAGCGGCACTGCCACTGCAGGAGAACATAGGAAGACTCCGTCCGGAGATAGGATGTGGGAATGGGAAGCACAAGGAACTGCAGATGCTTGAATCTTGAGCAAAACACAAAACGTTGGAGAAACTCAGCGGGATCAGGCAGGATCTGTAGAGAACATGGATGATGTGTAGGAAGGCATCTGTAGAGAACATGGATAGGTGAGGTGTGTAGGAAGGCACTGCAGATGCTGGTTTACATCGAAGATAGACGCAAAATGCTGGAGTAACTCAGCGGATCAGGCAGCATCTCCGGAGTAAAGGAATGGGTGACGTCTCGGGTCGAGACCCTTCTTCTGTGAAAGCTTTCTCCCTCCCTCTCACGATCCTCCTTACTTTGTACCAAATTCACGCTGTGATAAACACACCACTGAAACATAGAAAATAGGTGCAGGAGGAGGCCATTCGGCCCTTCGAGCCAGCACCGCCATTCATTGTGATCATGGCTGATCGTCCACAATCAGTAACCCGTGTCTGCCTTCTCCCCGTATGCCTTGATTACGCTAGCCCCTAGAGCTCTATCTAACTCTCTTTTAAATTCATTCAGTGAATTGGCCTCCACTGCCTTCTGTGGCGGAGAATCCCACAAATTCACAACTCTGGGTGAAGAAGTTTTTTCTCACCTCAGTTTTAAATGGCCTCCCCTTTATTCTTAGACTGTGTGGCCTCTGGTTCTGGAGTGTGAGTAATTCAATATGATCGTGGCTGATCATCCAGAATCAGTACCCCATTCCTGCTTTCTCCTCATATCCCTTGATTCCGTTAGCACCTAATGGCTGTATCCAACAAATAACAATATCCTTAACTATATTCAAGCTCATGATCACAAATGCAAAGGGCAAACGCTCACAAGGGGGAATCTGAGAGGACAGGTTTCTTACACTGAGTGTGCTTGATAATTGGAAGGTGCTAGCGGTGGAGGTGGTGGAATGGAACGGAAGGGCCGAAGGGCCTACTACTGCACCTATTGTCGATTGTAAATGGGCGCTGGAAGAGGCAAGGCAGAGAAGGATATGTAATGATTAGGAAAAAACTGCAGATGCTGGTCTCAATTGGAGGTAGGCTCAGGCAGCATCTCGGGAGAGAAGGAATGGGTGACGTTTCGGGTCGACCCGAAACGTCACCCATTCCTTCTCTTCCGAGATGCTGCCTGGCCCGCTGAGTTACTCCAGCATTTTGTGTCTACCTAGGATATGTAATGGGACGTGTTGGTCGACACGGGCAAGTTGGGCCGAAGGGCCCTGTTTCCACGAGTGTGACTGGTCTCCACCATTTCCACATCCCATCTCTCAGTCCTTTCCTTTGTTCTCCTGCAGTGGAAGGGCACCACGCCGATAGTCCAGGCCAGCTCTGATCCATGTAGCTCATCTCGCTCCGCGGGACCAGAGAGCCACACTGCCTGGAAACATCCCCTCCGGCCCAACCTGCCCACGCCGGCCAACATGTCCCATCTACACGAGTCCCACCTGCCTGCGTTTGGCCCAAATCCCTCCAAACCTGTCCTATCCATGTACCTGTCTACTGTCTCTTCAACGTTGCCATAGTCCCAGCCGCAACTACCTCATCTGGCAGCTTGTTCCAAACACCCACCACCCTCAGTGCGAAAAAGTTACCCCTCAGATTCCTATTACATCTTTTACCCTTCACCTTGAACCCATGACCTCTGGTCCTGGATTCCCCTAACGCTGGTATCAGGCTGTGAATTGGTGTAGAGTGTAAGTAATGATGGTGTCAGAGTGTGAGTAATGGTGTCAGAGTGTGAGTAATGGTGGTGTCAGAGTGTGAGTAATGGTGGTGTCAGAGTGTGAGTAATGGTGTCAGAGTGTGAGTAATGGTGGTGTCAGAGTGTGAGTAATGGTGTAGTGTGTGAGTAATAGTGGTGTAGAGTGTGAGTAATGGTGGTGTCAGTGTGAGTAACAGTGTAGAGCGTGAGTAATAGTATAGTGTGAGTAATGGTGGTGTCAGAGTGTGAGTAATGGTGGTGTAGAGTGTGAGTAATGGTGGTGTAGAGTGTGAGTAATGGTGGTGTAGAGTGTGAGTAATGGTGTAGAGTGTGAGTAATGGTGGTGTCAGAGTGTGAGTAATGGTGGTGTCAGTGTACTGGGCTAAATGGGTTTGTCCCGTACGGGACCGCCCTTGTCCCATATTAGGCCCGGGGGGCGTTGTAGACCCGGACACTGTAGGCCTGGACGCTGTAGGCCCAGACAGTGTAGGCCCGGTCAGTGTAGGCCCGGACACTGTAGGCTGTAGGCCCGGACACTGTAGGCCCGGACGCTGCAGGCCCGGACGCTGCAGGCCCGGACGCTGTAGGCCCGGACAGTGTAGGCCCGGACACGGTAGGCCCGGACAACTTAGGTCCGGACACCTTAGCCCCGGACACCTTAGGCCCGGACACTGTAGGCTCGGACAGTGTATGCCTGGGTGCCACCTAACGGAGGTTGCATAGCAACCCGCCTCCCTGCCTGTTGCTGACTGATGGGCCGTGGTTGTTCGTTGCTGGGTTTGTGAATCTCCATCTCTCCCTCTGAAGGAAATGAATAAACCGGGAGAGGCGTGCGTGTACTACCACAGAGCGGCCGAGCTTCAGTCTCAGGTGCCCATTGAGTGCCTGCTGTCCCTGGGCAAGGTGGCTTCCTGCAAGATCATAACGTGTGAGTACTGCCCCTCCCTCTCTTGCCCCGCTCCCCCTGCACGCAGTTTAGTTTAGAGATACACCGTGGAAACAGGCCCACCGAGTCCGCACCGCCCAGCAACTCCCGCACGCCAGCACTATCGGCAATTTTCACATTTTTACATTTTATGCCAAGCCAATTAAGCTGCATACCTGCACGTCTTTGGAGTGCGGTAGGAAACCGGAGCACCCGGAGAAAACCCATGCAGGTCACGGGGAGAACGTGCAAACTCCGTACAGGCAGCGTCCGTAGCCAGGATCGAACCCGGGTCTCTGGCGCTGTGAGGCGGCAACTCTACCGCTGCACCACCGTGCACGGAGCTGTTCCTGGGCCCTGCTCTCTCCGTCCATCCACATCCCCTCCAGCGGTTCACTGCTGATTTATTATCACGCGTACAGACGTACAGTGAAATTCATTTTTTCGCAAACGGTTCAGTAAACGCCGAGGCACAATTCCCCAGGTTCGACCCTGACTGGGGGTGCTGTCTGTACGGAGTTTGTATTTTCTTCCTGGTTTTTCTCCAAGATCTTCGTTTTCCTCCAACACTCCAAAAGATGTACAGGGTTGCAGGTTAATTGGCTTGGTGCAAATGGATAAATGTAAAAATGTCCCTAGTGTGTGCAGGGTGGTGTTAATGTGCGAGGATCGTTGGTCGGCGCGGACCCACAGGGCCTGTTCCAGCGCCGTATCTCCGAACTAAACTGAACAGTGCGAAGAGCGGAGAAATAGTTCGCTGAGACCGCGTGCCAGAGTCGCCAGGTTTTGCCGCCTTTTTCAAAGCCCTCTCCTCATTCCCACCCGGCCTTCGTACCTTGAGGGCGCGGAAGGTAAGACTAGGGTGGCCAACTTCCTCGCTTCCAAATACGGGACAAAGGGTGATGTCACCGTCCCGCGCCCCCACGCGACCTCACCCAGCCAGCGGCCACGTGCTCCCGCTCCACCAATGGCAGCCGCCATTGGTGGAGCGGGAGCACGTGGCCGCTGGCTGGGTGAGGTCACGTGGGGCGGGGGGCGGTGACGTCACCGTTTGTCCCGTATTTGGGAGCGAGGAAGTTGGCAACCCTACTAATACGGGACAAGGGCGGTCTCGTGCGGGACAAACCAATTTAGCCCAAAACACGGGATGTCCCGGCTAATACGGGACAGTTGGCGACCCTACTCGCACGGCCCTTGTTCCTCGCGTCTGCCGTCGTCAGATCCCTCCGTCCCCCTCTCTGGTTTTGTTTAGCTTCGAGGTACAGCGCTGAAACAGGCCCTTCGGCCCACCGGGTAGGCGCCGACCAGCGATCGCCCGTACACGAGCGCTATCCTGCACACACTCGGAACAATGTTTACTTTTATATCAAGCAAATTAGCCTACAAGCCTGTACGTTTTTGGAGTGTGGGAGAAAACCAGGGCCCCCAAAGAAAACCTACGAGGTCACGTGCAAGCTCCGTACAGGCAGCGCCCGTAGTCGGGATCGAACCCGGGTCCCTGGCGCTGTGAGGCGGCAACTCTACCGCTGCGCCAAACGGAGGGTCTCTGTCCTCGGGGGGGATGTGCAGGGGCTGGCTCGGAGGTTCCCCTCGACAGACCAGGCCCTCCCTCCAGGCCGCTCGGTCCACAGTGCCGTTCCTAGCCCCCGGCCTCTCCGCTACGTGTCTTGCAGGCGACTACGACGGGGCCTTGGCCGTCTTCACGGAGATGCAGCTGATGGCTCAGGAGAAGGGACTGCAGCTGCCGGGAACCAATGCCCCCGTCGGTGAGTGTGGGGCAGCGGGCACTGTGGGGGCAGGGGTGGTGGTGCGTGAACGGTGCGTGGTACAGGTGTGCGCTGCCAAGTGTACAGTCCTCCCGTAGGTTCACTAATTCAGTCCCCTGATAACTTGGAGCTAGTCTTCATCAGCGTAGTGTAGAAGGGTCCCAACCCCAAACTGTCCCGTATCTGTGTTCAGCTTGGTTTAGGGATACAGCGCGGGAACAGGCCCTTCGGCCCGCCCAGCCCGTGCCGACCAGCGATCCCCGCACACTACCCTACACACACTATGGACCATTGTCTGACCCTTATGCTGACCCTTCGAGCCAGCACCGCCATTCAATGTGATCATGGCTGATCATTCTCAATCAGTACCCCATTCCTGCCTTCTCCCCATACCCCCTGACTCCGCTATCCTTAAGAGCTCTATCTAGCTCTCTCTTGAATGCATTCAGAGAACTGGCCTCCACTGCCCTCTGAGGCAGAGAATTCCACAGATTCACAACTCTCTGACTAAAAAAGCTTATCCTCATCTCCGTTCTAAATGGCCTACCCCTTATTCTTAAACTGTGGCCCCTGGTTCTGGACTCCCCCAACATTGGGAACATGTTTCCTGCCTCTAACGTGTCCAACCCCTTAATAATCCTATATGGTCTTCATGGGAGAAGGTGGCACTGCTCTTCCTCATTAAGACATAGGAGCTGGACCACCCTCCCCCCCCTCGCCTGTATCCACCTATCACTCACCAGGCCCTTCTTCAGACCGGTTGGGGAAAAGGGAAACGAGATAGAGACGGTGATGCAGAGAGATAAAGAACAACGAAAGAGAGACATGCAAAGAAGTAACAATGACAAAGGGATAGAGAGAGAGTTGGAGTGCCGCGGCTAAGTTGGAGAAATCAATGTTCATACCACTGGGATGTGAGCTGCCCAAGCCAAATATGAGGTGCTGTTCCTCCAATTTGCATCTAGCCTCACTCTGACAATGGAGGAGGCACAGGACAGAGAGGTCAGTGTGGGAATGTGAAGGAGAATTAAAGTGTTTAGTAGGTTAATTGACTTCAGTAAATTGTCCCCAGAGTCTAGGATAGAACGAGCGTGCGGGGTGAGTGGTGGCCGGTGTGGACTCGGTGGGACAAAGGGCTTGTTTCCACTCTGTGGCTCTAGAGCTAAAACTACAGCAGGCAGCAATGTGTCCGTGTGTTCACGTTTGCAGGTGCGTTTGTGGATGTGATTGCCAGGTGTGAGGTGTGCCGGGTCTTGCTGCTGATGCTGCTCCAGGTAAGGGCTGCTGACTGCAATAACCACCGCCCGCCACACTCCAGCAGTGCCCCTCGCATCGAGCATTGGCAGATACCGCGCGGAAACACACCCAGTCCAAGGCCGACCGGCGATCACCCATTCACTAGTCCAGGTGATACAGTCACAGAGTGGTACAGCGTGGAAACAGGCCCAACTTCACACAGGCCAACATGTCCCATCTACACTGGTCCCACCTGCCTGCGTTTGGCCCATATCCCTCTCAGCCTGTCCTATCCAATGTTTCTAAAACTTTGCAATGGTCCCAGCCTCAACTACCTCCCCAGTGGGCCTGAGCTCGCTGGAGTTTAGAAAGATGAGGGGTGGGGGGGGGCCTCATTGGAACGTACCGAATAGTGAAAGGCCTGGAATAGAGTGGATGTGGAGAGGATGTTCCCACTAGTCGTACATCATGCGTTGCCCGAATCGTTCCTGGGACCGTTCTCGCAAAACCACCTCCAACATGGTTGGTTGTAAGTCCTTGCTCCGTGTCTCTGTCTCCTCAGCCCCCGCCCCAGAAGCTGCTGCCCGAGCACGCCCAGACTCTGGAGAAGTATGACTGGGAATCGTTCGACAGTCACAGCCAAGGTACGTGCTTGTGCACTCCCCCCCCGTCCCCCCTCCCTCCCCACACCACACTGGGACAACGCCCTCTCACCCCGTCCCCCCCCCTCCCTCCCACCCTCTCACCCCGCCCCCCCCCCTCCCTCCCACCCCGTCCCTCCCACTCTTGTTTGTTATCTTGTTTGTGACTGAACTTCAGCCAAAACGGTACACGATAGCGTGACAATTATAGGCCCACCTTACTCACCGTTGTCACTTTAGTGATAATGCAAGTAGTTTTATTGAAATCGGTCTTATATTTTTTAAGTTATTCACATTTTAAACTTTAAAAGGAGGGGAGGGGGAGCGGAGGAGGGGGGGAAGTAGGGGAGAAGGGAGAGGGGAGGGGGGGTTGAGGACAGAGGGGAGGGGGGGAGGAGAGGGTGCTGCACTAATGCAGGAGAGGTTTGGGCCCAACGGGTCCACTTGGTCTAGTGTCTTATATTGCTATGATTCTAATGGATTTCGTTTAGTTTAGTTTAGTTTAGAGATACAGTGTGGAAACAGGCCCTTCGGCCCACCGTGTCCGCACCGCCCAGCGATCCCCGCACATTAATAACACTATCCTACACACACTGGGGGCAATTTACATTTATACCCAAGCCAATTAACCTATGGGCCTGTACGCCTATGGAGTGTGGAAGGAAACCGGTGATCCTGGAGAAAACCCACACGGCCACAGGGAGAACATAACAAACTCCGTACAGACACCACCTGTAGTCCGGATTGAGCCTGTGTCTCTGGCGCTGTAAGGCAGCAGATTTACCGCTGTGTCTCGGTGTTGCCCAGTTGCGTCTGTTCCTGATCGACGTGCTCTTTGTTTGCAGTGAATAACCTGCCGGAGAGCGTGTTCCTGCTGCTGCAGTCTGTCGTGGTGAGTCTGGACCTCTCCCCATGCCCACCGCTCGGCCTAGCGAACCCCGGCCATGGAGGGGGGAGCCGTGCCGGCCGGCTACTGTGGCAGAGATGTGGTGGCTCCGCACCACAGCACGGGGGTGGGGCAAGGCGGGGGAGGGGGTGGTGAAGGAAGGAGATGGGTGGGATTAAGTGCGTGCTTGTGTGTACCTGAGGTGGCGTGTGGTCAATTTATGAGTGTTTGTGTGTGAGTGCGTGTTTATGAGAGTGTGCTTGTGTGAGTAGTGTGCAAGTTTGTTTGTGTGAGTGAGCATGAGTGTGTTTGTGTGGATGTGTGAGTGCATTTGTGTGTGTGAGTGCTCACGCCGGCAGGGTTGTATCTGTATGCACCCACATTGGGGATCATTTAGTTTGTGTGGAGTTTTGAGTGTGTGGAAAGGTGCAGCTTGTGTGTGTGTTTGCATGCGTGTCCGGGGGGGTAATTTATGCTGTGTCTGGTGTTCCGTGTGTGTCTGGTGTTCCATGTGTGTGCGTAACTTGTCTATGTGGTATTCGATGTGTGTCTGTGTCTTGTCTGTGTGTCTATGTGCCTTGACTGTTTCTGTGTGTGTGCCTTGTCTGCATGTGTGTCTGTGTGCGTGTCTGCGTGTGTGTGTCTTGTCTGCGTGTGTGTCTTGTCTGTGCGCGTGTCTGCATGTGTGTGTCTTGTCTGCGTGCGTCTGTGTGTGTGTGTCTTGTCTGCGTGTGTGTGTGTCTGCGTGTGTGTGTGTGCGTGAGTGGAATTTGGTTTAGGTTTATTATTGTCGTGTCGTGAGGCACAATGAAAACTGATTTGCATGCTGCTCAGTTAGATGAGATAGTACTATACATGACTACTATCAAGTTAAACTCAAGTTAAACACAACACCAAACGAGTCGTGTGTGTGTGTGGAAATGACTGTGTTAGTGTGTGTGTCAGTGTTAGTGTCAGTGTGAGTGTGTGTCAGTAGCGTGTGCGTGTGTCTGTTAGTGTGTGTGATAGTGTTAGTGTGTGTGTCGTGTTAGTGCGTGTGTCAGTGTTATTGTGTGTGTCCGTGTTAATGTGTGTGTCGTGTTAGTGCGTGTGTCAGTGTGAGTGTTAGTGTGTGTGTCAGTGTTAGTGCGTGTGTCAGTGTTAGTGTTAGTGTGTGTGTTAGTGTGTGTGTCAGTGTTAGTGTGTGTTAGTGTGAGTTAGTCAGTGTTATTGTGTGTGTTAGTGTGTGTCAGTGTTAGTTTGTGTGTGTCAGTGTTAGTGTGAGTGTTAGTGTGTGTGTGCGTGTTAGTGTGTGTGTCAGTGTTAGTGTGTGTGTGTGTCAGTGTGTGTGTCAGTGTTAGTGTGTGTGTGTCAGCGTGTGTTAGTGTGTGTGTCGGTGTTAGTGTGTGTTAGTGTTTGTGTCTGTTAGTGCGTGTGTGTCAATCTTTGTGTGTGTCAGTGTGTGTGTGTGAATTTTAGTATGTGTGTTGGTGTATGTGTTAGTGTGTGTGTGTTTCAGTAGCGTGTGTGTGTCAGTGTTAGTGTGTGTGTCAGTGTTAGTGTATGTGTCAGTGTGAGTGTGTGTCAGTGCGTGTGTGTGTCAGTGTTAGTGTGTGTGTCAGTGTTAGTGTGTGGGTCAGTGTTAGTGTTTGTGTTAGTGTGCGTGTGTGTCAGTAATGTGTGTGTGTCAGTGTTAGTGTGTGTCAGTGTTAGTGTGTGTGATAGTGTTAGTGTGTGTGTCAATGTTGGTGCGTGTGTCGTGTTAGTGCGTGTGTCAGTGTTAGTGTGTGTCGTGTTAGTGAGTGTGTCAGTGTTAGTGTGAGTAGTGTGTGTGTCAGTATTAGTGTGTCATGTTAGTGTGTGTCAGTGTTAGTGTGTGATAGTGTGTGTGTGTGAGTGTGTTAGTGTGTGTGTTAGTGTGTTAGTGTGTGTGTGAGTGTGTGTGTGTCAGTGTTAGTGTATGTGTCAGTGTTAGTGTGTGTGCCGGTGTGTGTGTGTCATTGTTTGTGTGTGTGTCAGTGTTAGTGTGTGTGTCAGTGTTAGTGTGTGTGTCAGTGTTAGTGTGTGTTAGTGTGTTTGTGTGTTAGTGTGTGTGTGTCAGTGTTAGTGTGTGTGTGTGTTAGTGTGTGTGTGTGTGTGTGTGTGTTAGTGTGTGTGTGTGTGTGTGTGTTAGTGTGTGTGTGTGTTAGTGTGTGTGTGTGTGTGTGTGTTAGTGTGTGTGTGTTAGTGTGTGTGTGTCAGTGTTAGTGTGTGTGTGTGTTAGTGTGTGTGTTAGTGTGTGTGTGTCAGTGTTAGTGTGTGTGTTAGTGTGTGTGTGAGTGTCAGTGTTAGTGTGTGTGTGTGTGTGTGTGTTAGTGTGTGTGTGTTAGTGTGTGTGTGTGTTAGTGTGTGTGTGTGTTAGTGTGTGTGTTAGTGTGTGTGTGTTAGTGTGTGTGTGTGTTAGTGTGTGTGTGTGTTAGTGTGTGTGTGTTAGTGTGTGTGTGTGTGTTAGTGTGTGTGTGTGTGTGTTAGTGTGTGTGTGTGTGTGTGTGTGTTCGTGTGTGTGGGTGTTAGTGTGTGTCAGTGTTAGTGTGTGTGTGTTAGTGTGTGTGTGTGTTAGTGTGTGTGTGTGGGCTTTGTGTCTCATCTGCTGTTGTCGGTGCTTCACAGATGGCGTGCCAGGAGAAGGATTTGAAGGCACTGAAGGTTCTCCAAGTGGAGCTCTGGTGAGGGTCAGACAGTTTCGGGGAGTTGTGGACAAAGATACTATAGGAACAAGATAGACCACTCGACCCTAAAAACCGTAGTACGTCACGGCGGCCATTTTAGTCGGCAGAAACTTGCAGAAACATTTTAAAAGAAAAATAACAAAAATCTGTGAATTGATAGATGAGATATATTCTGCATTTTAATGGTATCATCACACATACTGTCCCCCCAAAACACTGATTACACTGCGAGAGACAGAGCGAACGGCGGGTTTTGCTTACTAAAATGGCGGACGTTACGCTCCTTTGCGTACTACACTCCAGTATAGGCGATTTCAACGGAGTGGTTCATCTTGCTCCTCTAGTATCTTTGGTTGGGGGCTGAGACCCCAGGATCCCTCTGGACATTGTGTATATTTCCCCCTCACATTCGACCTCCCAAATTGCAACACCTCAACCGTTGCCTGGATTAAAATCCATCTGCCATTTTCTATGCCCTGCTGTATATTTAACAGCTTTCCTCACGGTCCAGCAATCTCGGGGTCTGCCTTCGATTTAAACCAGCGTCTGCTGTTCTTTCTTACCTGGCAATCTCGGTGTCATCTGCAAACTTGCCAACCAATCCATCTATAGTCACGTCCAAGTCATTTATACACGTATCACATGAAACAATGAAGGTCCCACCCAGTACAGATCCCTGTGCAACCCTACTGGTCAAGGACCTCCACCCTGAATCTTGTCCGTCCACCATGCCCCTCTGTCTCCGAACAAATGTAGTGGCACGGTGGCGCAGCGGTAGAGTTGCTGCCATACAGCGAATGCAGCGCCGGAGACCCGGGTTCCATCCCAACTACATTAGACATTAGACAATAGGTGCAGGAGGAGGCCATTCGGCCCTTCGAGCCAGCACCACCATTCAATGTGATCATGGCTGATCATTCTCAATCAGTACCCCGTTCCTGCCTTCTCCCCATACCCCCTGACTCCGCTATCCTTAAGAGCTCTATCTAGCTCTCTCTTGAATGCATTCCGAGAATTGGCCTCCACTGCCTTCTGAGGCAGAGAATTCCACAGATTCACAACTCTCTGACTGAAAAAGTTTTTCCTCATCTCCGTTCTAAATGGCCTACCCCTTATTCTTAAACTGTGGCCCCTGGTTCTGGACTCTCCTAACATTGGGAACATGTTTCCTGCCTCTAACGTGTCCAACCCCTTAATAATCTTATACGTTTCGATAAGATCTCCTCTCATCCTTCTAAATTCCAGTGTATACAAGCCTAGTCGCTCGAGTCTTTCAACATATGACAGTCCCGCCATTCCGGGAATTAATCTAGTAAACCTACGCTGCACGCCCTCAATAGCAAGAATATCCTTCCTCAAATTTGGAGACCAAAACTGCACACAGTACTCCAGGTGCGGGTGCTGTCTGTACGGAGTTTGTACGCTCACCCCGTGGGTTTTCTCCGAGATCTTCGGTTTCCTCCCACACTCCAAAGACGTGCAGGTTTGTAGGTTAATTGGCTTGGTAAATGTAAAAATTGTCCCTAGTGGGTGTAGGATAGTGTTAATGTACGGGGATCGCTGGGCGGCACGGACCCGGTGGGCCAAAAGGGCCTGTTTCCGCGCTGTATCTCTAAACTAAATGAAACTAAACTAAATCACTGTTAATCCTGTGCATCTTAATCTTCCGGATCAGACTACCATGGGGGATTCCATCAAAATGCCTTAGTAAAATCCATGTAGTCAATAAACTCTGCCCTACCCTCACCAATCACCTCAAAAAACCTTGATCAAGTTAGTGGGACACTATCTGCCTCATACAAAGCCAAAGACCGACAGCTGGGGTAACTCAGCGGGTCAGGCAGCATCTCTGGAGAAAAGGAATGGGTGACGTTTCGGGTCGAGACCATTCTTGACTGTCCTTAATCAACCCATTAATTTCCAAATGGGAGTGAATCCTATCCTGAAGAGTCATAGCGTCACGCAGTGTGGAAACAGGCCCTTCGGCCCAACTTGCCCACGCCAACCAACAATGTCCCAGCTACACTGGTCCCACCTGCCTTCGCTTGGTCCATATCCCTCCGAACCTGTCCATTCCGTGTGTCTGTCTATCTGTTTCTTAAACGATGGGATAGTCCCTGTCTCAACTACCTCCTCTGGCAGCTTGCTCCATACACACCAAATCCTTTCCAATAGTTTCCCTACCACTGATGTAAGGCTCACTGCCGGATAATTCCCTGGATTCTCTCGACTTCCCTTCTTAAACAAGGAGCAACAATAACTCCACTCTGCTCCTTCGGGATCTCCGAGCCTGTGGCTACTGAAGGCACCAAGATACTACTGCACCTATTTACTATGTTTCCAAGGTCTTCCTTCAGGGAAGGAAGATCTTTCTCTCTTGCCTCTCTCAATAACCTGGGATAGATCCATCAGACCCTGGGGACCTGTCCACCTTAACGTTCTTCATGAGCCCCAACACGGCACGGTGGCGCAGCGGTAGAGTTGCTGCCTTACAGCGAATGCAGCGCCGGAGACCCGAGTTCCATCCTGACTACGGGTGCTGTACTGTACGGAGTTTGTACGTTCTCCCCGTGACCTGCGTGGGTTTTCTCCGAGACCTTCGGTGTCCTCCCACACTCCAATAACGTACAGGTTTGTGGGTCAATTGACTGGGCAAATGTAAAAATTGTCCCTAGTGGGTGTAGGATAGTGTTAGTGTGCGGGGATC
Organism: Rhinoraja longicauda; assembly: GCF_053455715.1. NCBI lineage: Eukaryota > Metazoa > Chordata > Chondrichthyes > Rajiformes > Arhynchobatidae > Rhinoraja > Rhinoraja longicauda. The sequence goes on from NC_135992.1 coordinate 3,894,200, forward strand.
GCTGGTCGGCGCGGACCAGGTGGGCCGTAAGGGCCTGTTTCTGCCCTGTTTCTCTAAACTAAACTAAACACCTCCTCCTCCTTAATCTCAAACTGCCCTGATGGTGTGTCTCGTTGTCACCTTCCCCTCAGCTAACAATGATCTATTCTACATTTTCCTGACCTCGTCCCCTTTGATCTCTCATTTGCACACCTTACCCTTCCTTATCTCTATGTTTCCCTCTCCGCTGACCGTCAATCTGAAGAATGGTCTCGACCTGAAAGGTCACCCATTCCTTCTGTACAGAGATGCTGCCTGACCCGCTGAGTTACTCCAGCATTTTGTGCCTATCTGGAAAATTAGCATTCTTCGCACTGACTTCTGTCCTTCTCCTTGGTAAAAACAGATGCAAAGTACTCGTTTAGTACCTTGCCTACATCCCGTGACTCCAAACACAAATTCCCTCCTTTATCCTCGAGTGCTCTCCCCTCCCTCGTCACCCTCTTGTTTTAATGTAAGTGAGGAAAAACTTTTTCAGTCAGAGAGTTGTGAATCTGTGGAATTCTCTGCCTCAGAAGGCAGTGGAGGCCAATTCTCTGAATGCATTCAAGAGAGAGCTAGATAGAGTTAAGGATAGCGGAGTCAGGGGGTATGGGGAGAAGGCAGGAATGGAGTACTGATTGAGAATGATCAGCCATGATCACATTGAATGGCGGTGCTGGCTCGAAGGGCTGGATGGCCTCCTCCTGCACCTATTGTCTATGAACTGCCGTTCCTCCAATTTGCAATTGGGTTGAAATGCCCAACATCAGAGAGCATAGGTGTAAGGTGAGAGGAGGGGAGGGGGGGGAGAGAGTTTAATGGAGATGTGCGAAGTGGTTTTTACGCAGAGGGTGGTGAGGGCCTGGAACCAGGGGACACACAGTCTAAGAATAAAGGGGAGAACATTTAAAGCTGAGATGAGAAATAAAATTTTCACCCAGAGAGTTGTGAATTTGTGGAATTCTCTGCCACAGAAGGCAGTGGAGGCCAATTCACTGGATGAATTTAAAAGAGAGTTAGATAGAGCTCTAGGGGCTAGTGGAATCGAGGGATATGGGGAGAAGGCAGGCACGGGTTACTGATTGTGGATGATCAGCCATGATCACAATGAATGGCGGTGCTGGCTCGAAGGGCTAAATGGCCTCCTCCTGCACCTACTTTCTATGTTTCTATAATCCGACTCGCCAAAGCCATCCGAACCGCCGACTTGAGCTCTTTCCTCCTTGATTAATATTCGTCAAGATGCCCGGGGTGTATGCACTGGGGTCTTAGCGAGAGAGAGGGTGCCGCTCCCTCAGTGTGGAGACCAGCGTTTCGGGGAGAGAGGGTGAGGCTTCAACGGGGAGCATAAGGTTCCCTCAGTGAGAGAAGATGAGGCTCCCTCAATGTTTTGTTTAGTTCAGATATACAGCACGGAAACAGGCCCTTTCGGCCCACTGGGTCCACGCCGACCAGCGATCCCCGCACATTAACACCAACCTACATCCACTTGGGACAATTTTTACATTTACCAAGCCAAGTCGCCTAGTCGCTCCAGTCTTTCAACATATGACAGTCCCAACATTCCGGGAATTAACCTAGTAAACCTACGCTGCACGCCCTCAATAGCAAGAATATCCTTCCTCAAATTTGGAGACCAAAACTGCACACAGTACTCCAGGTGCGGTCTCACTAGGGCCCTGTACAACTGCACACAGTACTCCAGGTGCGGTCTCACTAGGGCCCTGTACAACTGCAGAAGGACCTCTTTGCTCCTATACTCAACTCCTCTTGTTATGAAGGCCAACATTCCATTGGCTTTCTTCACTGCCTGCTGTACCTGCATGCTTCCTTTCAGTGACTGATGCACTAGGACACCCAGATCTCGTTGTACGTCCCCTGTTCCTAACTTGACACCATTGAGATAATACTCTGCCTTCCTATTCTTACCACCAAAGTGGATAACCTCACACTCATCCACATTAAACTGTATCTGCCATTCATCCGCCCACTCACACAACCTGTCCAAGTCACCTTGCAATCTCATAGCATCTTCCTCACAGTTCACACTGCCACCCAGCTTTGTATCATCGGCAAATTTGCTAATGCTACTTTTAATCCCTTCATCCAAGTCATTAATGGGGGCCACTGTGTAATGGGGACCACTGGGTAATGGGCTCCACTAACACTAAACAGTGGGCATCAGGAACACTGTAATGTGTCTCTGAGCATCAGTAACGCTGCCGTCTCTCTCTCTCTCTCCAGGCCGTTGCTGACCCCGGAACAGAACCACCTCCTACACCTGGTCCTCCAGGAGGTGGTGTCTCCATCTGGCCGAGGCGTCTGACCCCCCCCACCGTCCCGAGTGCCCATCTGCTCCCTGACCCACCCGGGGCCCGGAAGCTTCCAGCCCAGCGCCTTGGCACTGGACATTATTTATTAAACGCAGAGCTGGTGTCGATTGCCGTCCTTGTGTCTGCCCTTCTTCACACGGCGGGCGGGCGGGCGGGCTGGCGGGCGGGCGGGCGGGCGGGCGGGCTGGCGGGGGGCCGCGGTGACCAGTGCAGCACCGGTGGACCGGTGGCACCGTGCTCACCCAGCCCTGCTGCTGCTGCTCCGCGATGGCGATGGGTGGCAGCATCTGTGTAGGACTCTGTGTGTGAGACTGTCGGGGCCCATGGTGGAGCCCGTCTGTGGGAGTGTAGGGCCCATGGTGGAGCCCATCTGGGAGTGTAGGGCCCATGGTGGAGCCCATCTGTGGGAGTGTAGGGCCCATGGTGGAGCCCATCTGTGGGAGTGTAGGGCCCATGGTGGAGCCCATCTGTGGGAGTGTAGGGCCCACGGTGGAGCCCGTCTGGGAGTGTAGGGCCCACCGTGGAGCCCGTCTGTGAGGGTAGGGCCCACGGTGGAGCCCGTCTGTGGGAGTGTAGGGCCCACGGTGGAGCCCGTCTGTGGGAGTGTAGGGCCCACGGTGGAGCCCATCTGTGGGGGTGTAGGGCCCATCGTGGAGCCCGTCTGTGGGAGTGTCGGGCCCATGGTGGAGCCCATCTGTGGGGGTGTAGGGCCCACTGTGGAGCCTGTCTGTGGGATTGTACGGCCCATGGTGGAGCCCATCTGAGAGTGTAGGGCCCATGGTGGAGCCCATCTGGGAGTGTAGGGCCCACCGTGGAGCCCGTCTGTGGGAGTGTAGTGCCCATGGTGGAGCCCGTCTGTGGGACACCCGTCCCCTCCCCTGACATCAGTCTGAAGAAGGGTCTCGACCCGAAATGTCACCCATTCCTTCTCTCCAGAGATGCTGCCCGACCCGCTGAGTTACTCCAGCATTTTGTGTCTACCTTGGATTTTAACCAGCACCTGCAGTTTTTTTCCTACATAAAAGGCTTGGTGCCATCCTTCACATGAAGGGACCTGGTGGTGCTTGAGTTTAGTTTAGAGATTCAGCTTGGAAACAGGCCCTTCGGCCCACCGAGTCCACGCCAGCCATCGATCACCTCTACACTGTTATCTCACTGTTACGTCCCATCCACGAGGGACAATTTACAGAAGCAACAAGGGCTGCTTCACCACGAGGGGGGGGGGTGGGATGCAGACCCCCCAGGGTAGTGGGAGGGGGTGCAACACGTTCCCCCACCCTGGTGGTCATAGTCACACAGCGTGGAAACAGGCCCGGCCACCATTGGTGGAGCGGGAGCACGTGGCCGCTGGCTGGGCGAGGTCACGTGGGGCGCGGGGCGGTGATGTCACCCTTTGTCCCGTATTTGGGAGTGAGGAAGTTGGCAACCCTGGCTGGGAGCCACACGGAATTTCCGGATTGTTGGACGGAGGGGATCGCCTACTGTCCAAAGGAGTTTGACAGATACTTTATAGATATTTTATCATCACATGTGGCACTGCACAGTGACATTCTTTGTTTTGTGTATCATGTACAAGGTATGCAAAGAGTCACCAGCTAAAGGGCGCCCACAAAGTCACAATGTGTGTTCATTGTCTGCAACTAGTTTTCACCGAGCCCACAGCCAACAATGGCCTGTTCCCTTTATCATCGTTACTTCTTTGTATATCTTTCTTTCATCTATATACTAAAACTCTCGTTCGTTCGTTTGTTTGTTTGTTTGTTCCTGAACTACAGCCAAAACGGTGCACGATAGCGTGACAATTTTAGGCCCACCTTACTCACCGTCATCCCTTTGGTGCTAATGGAAGGAGTTTCATTGGAATAGGTGTTATGTTTTCAGTTATTCACATTTTAAAGTTTAAATCTATCTCCTAGGGAGGGAGGGGGAGGGAGGAGGAGGAGGAGGAGGGAGCATAAGAGAGGTTGAGGGGGGTGGAGTGGGGGAGAGGGTGGAGTAGGTGGGGAACGAGGGGGGGGGAGAGGGGTGTGGAGGGGGGAGGGAGGGGAGGAGGAAGGAGGGAGAGGGTGGGGAGGGAAGGGGAGGGAGAGGAAGGGGAGGAGGGGGTGCCGCACCAATGCAGGAGAGGTTTGGGCCCAACGAGTCCACTTGGTCTATTTGTTCTATATCTCTCTACATCACCGTCTATATCTCTCATTCCCCCCCCCCAGTCTCAGTCTGAAGAAGGGTCTCAACCCAAACCATCACCCCTGCCTTCTCTCCAGAGATGCTGCCTGACCCGCTGAGTTACTCCAGCATTGTGTGTCTGGGACCAGTTTGACTTGTCCACATGTCAGGAAGGAAGTGCAGGTGCTGGTTTATCTTCGGTTTGGACCAACATCATCTGCGGTTCCCCCTTCCCTGCACATACAACATATCAATGATCTTGTATCTTGTGCTCATCGCTTCTGAAGAGTCCATGGACTTTACAGCACTGGTTCTGGGAGGGTAGTGTCACTGATTTGATTAGGGATCACAATATTACAGCCCCCTCTAGTTCTCGTCCGACCCTCTGGAATTGACACTGGAATTTAGAAGGATGAGAGGGGATCTTATCGAAACGTATAAGATTATTAAGGGTTTGGACACGTTAGAGGCAGGAAACATGTTCCCAATGTTGGGGGAGTCCAGAACCAGAGGCCACACAGTCTAAGAATAAGGGGTAGGCCATTTAGAACTGAGATGAGGAGAAACATTTTCAGTTGTAAATCTGTGGAATTCTCTGCCTCAGAAGGCAGTGGAGGCCAATTCTCTGAATGCATTCAAGAGAGAGCTGGATAGAGCTCTTAAGGATAGCGGAGTCAGGGGGTATGGGGAGAAGGCAGGAACGGGGTACTAATTGAGAATGATCAGCCATGATCACATTGAATGGTGGTGCTGGCTCGAAGGGCTGAATGGCCTCCTCCTGCACCTGTTGTCTATTGAAACTCACACCGAAGGTGGACACAGAGTGCTGGAGTAACAACTCAGCATCTGTGTGGAGAAAAAGGAAAGGAGGTCGGGACCATTTCTACAGACTCGCAAGTGTTTTTTTTGTTGTTGTTTGGAGGAGCGTGCTAGCCCGTACTCAAGGCTGGGGGGTAGTAGAGAGGGGCCGAATGGTCTCCAGTTGCTGATTCCCTGGGATACGTGACAGCAGAGCGATCGTGGAGCCCGTCCACCCCCCTCCCCTCCCTCTCTCCCCTCCCCTCCCCACCTGTCAGACTCAATCCCCTACCCAGCCTCCCAGTCACAGCAATAAAGAGAGGCTGCTTTTAATCATCCAAGATCAAGGCTCAGACAGGGATTGCAGCTCCAGGAGGAGAGGGAGGAGGGGGAAGGGGGAAGGGGGAAGGAAGGATCAGAATCTAATCAAAGGCACAGCCCTGGGGATTAATCTCTGCTCGGTGGGCGAGGAGGCAGCTGGGTTTTCGTGCACTGTGAAAAGAGACTCTCTCTCTCTCTCTCTCTCTCTCTCTTCTCTCCTCTCTCTCTCTCTCTCTCTCTCTCTCTCTCTCTCTCTCTTCTCTCCTCTCCTCTCTCTCTCTCTCTCTCTCTCTCTCTCCTCTCTCTCTCTCTCTCTCTCTCTCTCTCTCTCTCTCTCTCTCTCTCTCTCTCCTCTCTCTCTCCCCCCCTCTCTCTCTCTCTCTTCTCTCTCTCTCTCTCTCTCTCTCTCTCTCTTCCCTCTCTCTCTCTTCTCTCTCTCTCTCCTCTCCAGCAAGTCGCCAGGACCAGCCTGTGGACTCCCAGTCACAGATCACACAGACCGTGAGTTAACTGCCCCCCAAAACGCCCGTGACTGTGTGTGTGTGTGTGTGTGTGTGTGGGGGGGGTGTGTGTGTGTGTGTGTGTGGGGGTGTGTGTGTGTGTGTGTGTGTGTGTGACTGTGTGTGTGTGACTGTGTGTGTGTGTGTGTGTGTGTGTGTGTGACTGTGTGTGTGTGTGTGTGTGTGTGTGTGTGTGTGTGTGTGTGTGTGACTGTGTGTGTGTGTGTGTGTGTGTGTGTGTGTGTGTGTGATGCTGCCATGCCCACCCCACCCCCACCCCAAAGTTGGCACATCTTCCTCCCCCCCACCCAATTAGAGGTAGCTCTTTCTTCAGCCAGAGAGGCTGGTGAATCCATCTGTGGGATTCAATGGACAAGGGGATGTTTGCAAGGTGGTTTACACACCGAAGATGGGACACGAAATGCTGGAGTAACTCAGCGGGACAGGCAGCATCTCTGGAGAGAAGGAACGGGCGACCAGTTTCGTGGTCAAGACCCTTCTCCAGACTGAGAGTCAGGGAGAGGGAGACAAAGAGATGTGGAAGGGCGAGGTGCGAAAATGGGAGATCAAAGGGGACATGAATACATCATCATTAGCGAGTGGGAGGTGAAAAATTGCACACACTGTAATTTACACTGTAATTTACACTACACACTGTAGTCTGAAGAAGGGTCTCGACCCGAAACGTCACCCATTCCTTCTCTCCTGAGATGCTGCCCGACCTGCTGAGTTACTCCAGCATTTTGTGAATAAATCGATATA